>NC_051309.1:40397321-40697513 GCF_015220235.1 Choloepus didactylus | reverse complement strand
AAACAAATTTAGCAAAGTAGCGGGATACAAGGTTAATGCACATAAGTCAGTAATGTTTCTATATGCTAGAAATGAACAAACTGAAGAGACACTCAAGAAAAAGATACCATTTTCAATAGCAACTAAAAAAATCAAGTACCTAGGAATAAACTTAACCAAAGATGTAAGAGACCTATACAAAGAAAACTACATAACTCTACTAAAAGAAATAGAAGGGGACCTTAAAAGATGGAAAAATATTCCATGTTCATGGATAGGAAGGCTAAATGTCATTAAGATGTCAATTCTACCCAAACTCATCTACAGATTCAATGCAATCCCAATCAAAATTCCAACAACCTACTTTGCAGACTTGGAAAAGCTAGTTATCAAATTTATTTGGAAAGGGAAGATGCCTCGAATTGCTAAAGACACTCTAAAAAAGAAAAACAAAGTGGGAGGACTTACACTCCCTGACTTTGAAGCTTATTATAAAGCCACAGTTGCCAAAACAGCATGGTACTGGCACAAAGACAGACATATAGATCAATGGAATCGTATTGAGAATTCAGAGATAGACCCTCAGATCTATGGCCGACTGATCTTTGATAAGGCCCCCAAAGTCACTGAACTGAGCCATAATGGTCTTTTCAACAAATGGGGCTGGGAGAGTTGGATATCCATATCCAAAAGAATGAAAGAGGACCTCTACCTCACCCCCTACACAAAAATTAACTCAAAATGGACCAAAGATCTCAATATAAAAGAAAGTACCATAAAACTCCTAGAAGATAGTGTAGGAAAACATCTTCAAGACCTTGTATTAGGCGGCCACTTCCTAGACTTTACACCCAAAGCACAAGCAACAAAAGAGAAAATAGATAAATGGGAACTCCTCAAGCTTAGAAGTTTCTGCACCTCAAAGGAATTTCTCAAAAAGGTAAAGAGGCAGCCAACTCAATGGGAAAAAATTTTTGGAAACCATGTATCTGACAAAAGACTGGTATCTTGCATATACAAAGAAATCCTACAACTCAATGACAATAGTACAGTCGGCCCAATTATAAAATGGGCAAAAGATATGAAAAGACAGTTCTCTGAAGAGGAAATACAAATGGCCAAGAAACACATGAAAAAATGTTCAGCTTCACTAGCTATTAGAGAGATGCAAATTAAGACCACAATGAGATACCATCTAACACCGGTTAGAATGGCTGCCATTAAACAAACAGGAAACTACAAATGCTGGAGGGGATGTGGAGAAATTGGAACTCTTATTCATTGTTGGTGGGACTGTATAATGGTTCAGCCACTCTGGAAGTCAGTCTGGCAGTTCCTTAGAAAACTAGATATAGAGCTACCATTCGATCCAGCGATTGCACTTCTCGGGATATACCCGGAAGATCGGAAAGCAGTGACACGAACAGATATCTGCACGCCAATGTTCATAGCAGCATTATTCACAATTGCCAAGAGATGGAAACAACCCAAATGTCCTTCAACAGATGAGTGGATAAATAAAATGTGGTATATACACACGATGGAATACTACGCGGCAGTAAGAAGGAACGATCTGGTGAAACATATGACAACATGGATGAACCTTGAAGACATAATGCTGAGTGAAATAAGCCAGGCACAAAAAGAGAAATATTATATGCTACCACTAATGTGAACTTTGAAAAATGTAAAACAAATGGTTTATAATGTAGAATGTAGGGGAACTAGCAGTAGAGAGCAATTAAGGAAGGGGGAACAATAATCCAAGAAGAACAGATAAGCTATTTAACGTTCTGGGGATGCCCAGAAATGACTATGGTCTGTTAATTTCTGATGGATGTAGTAGGAACAAGTTCACTGAAATGTTGCTATATTATGTAACTTTCTTGGGGTAAAGTAGGAACATGTTGGAAGTTAAGCAGTTATCTTAGGTTAGTTGTCTTTTTCTTACTCCCTTGTTATGGTCTCTTTGAAATGTTCTTTTATTGTATGTTTGTTTTCTTTTTAACTTTTTTTTTCATACAGTTGATTTAAAAAAGAAGGGAAAGTTAAAAAAAAAAAAAAAAAGAAAAAAGACAAACAAGGAAAAAAAAAAAAAAAAGATGCAGTGCCCCCTTGAGGAGCCTGTGGAGAATGCAGGGGTATTCGCCTACCCCACCTCCATGGTTGCTAACATGACCACAGACATAGGGGACTGGTGGTTTGATGGGTTGAGCCCTCTACCATAAGTTTTACCCTTGGGAAGACGGTTGCTGCAAAGGAGAGGCTAGGCCTCCCTGTATTTGTGCCTAAGAGTCTCCTCCTGAATGCCTCTTTGTTGCTCAGATGTGGCCCTCTCTCTCTGGCTAAGCCAACTTGAAAGGTGAAATCACTGCCCTCCCCGCTACGTGGGATCAGACACCCAGGGAAGTGAATCTCCCTGGCAACATGGAGTGTGACTCCCGGGGAGGAATGTGGACCCGGCGTCGTGGGATGGAGAGCATCTTCTTGACCAGGGGGGGGATGTGAAGGGAAATGAAATAAGCTTCAGTGGCAGAGAGATTCCAAAACGAGCCGAGAGATCACTCTGGTGGGCACTCTTACGCACACTTTAGACAACCTTTTTTAGGTTCTAAAGAATTGGGGTAGCTGGTGGTGGATACCTGAAACTATTAGACTGCGGCCCAGAACCCATGAATCTCGAAGACGGTTGTATAAAAATGTAGCTTATGAGGGGTGACAGTGGGATTGGGAATGCCATAAGGACCAAACTCCACTTTGTCTAGTTTATGGATGGATGTGTAGAAAAGTAGGGGAAGGAAACAAACAGACAAAGGTACCCAGTGTTCTTTTTTACTTCAATTGCTCTTTTTCACTCTAATTATTATTCTTGTTATTTTTGTGTGTGTGCTAATGAAGGTGTCAGGGATTGATTTAGGTAATGAATGTACAACTATGTAATGGTACTGTAAACAATCGAAAGTACAATTTGTCTTGTATGACTGCGTGGTATGTGAATATATCTCAATAAAATGATGATAAAAAAAAAATTGCATCTCTGTAAAAAAAAAAAAAAAAAAAAAAGAAAGGAAATGAAATAAGCTTCAGTGGCAGAGAGATTCCAAAAGGAGCCGAGAGGTCACTCTGGTGGGCACTCTTACGCACACTTTAGACAACCCTTTTTAGGTTCTAAAGAATTGGGGTAGCTGGTGGTGGATACCTGAAACTATCAAACTACAACCCAGAACCCATGAATCTCGAAGACAGTTGTATAAAAATGTAGCTTATGAGGGGTGACAATGGGATTGGGAAAGCCATAAGGACTACACTCCACTTTGTCTAGTTTATGGATGGATGAGTAGAAAAATAGGGGAAGGAAACAAACAGACAAAGGTACCCAGTGTTCTTTTTTACTTCAATTGCTCTTTTTCACTCTAATTATTATTCTTGTTATTTTTGTGTGTGTGCTAATGAAGGTGTCAGGGATTGATTTAGGTGATGAATGTACAACTATGTAATGGTACTGTAAACAATCGAAAGTATGATTTGCTTTGTATGACTGCGTGGTATGTGAATATATCTCAATAAAATGATGATTAAAAAAAAAATACACACACACACACATATACACACTTTTTTTTTTTCTCAATCATAGCACAAGACAGTTACTGCTATCCCATTTACAAAGGAAGAAACTGGAAACTGAGGTAGGGGCAGGAGAGGTACCCTGCAGCCCAGACCCCCAGACTCCAGGGCTCCTAGGCAGGCTGCCTGTGGTGGACAGCACAGGGTGTGCTGACCCTGGACACTAATCCTAAATACAATGCAGTAGAGACCCTGTGAGCATAATGGTCTTCAATCCTCAGTCTTCTCATCTGTAAAATGAGGTGTTGGATTAATAAGCTTTTTCCTTCTAAAATGAAAAGCTCCAGATAATCTAAGTTATCAACAATATCAAGTAGGATTTATTGAGCTCCACAGACTCAGGGTATTATGACAGCCACAAAGAGAACAAAAACGCCTTCTAGCCCCTGCCATCCAAAATTCTATAATCTCAGACAAAAATCAATTTAGAAACACACGTCAGAGACTGCAGAGACAGAGCTATACCATTTCTGAAAGAATGGAGTAGCGAAAGGATGATAATGAAATCATTTCTAACCTACAGTGGGTAACACAATTACAGATCACAACCAAGGGGGCTGTGAGAGGTTGAGGCAGGGCAGCCAAGAGGTAGACATGTGGGACCAGAGTTTACACTAATACTGGGTGACCAGAGAAGCCAAAAGTCAAAAGCCTTCCGCTGGGAGACATGCAGGGAGCCATGACCCAGGTCATGACACTACTAAAAATAATCACCAGGAACAATAAAACATTGCATTACCAGGAACTTTAAAATGACTTCAAACACAGAGTTTAAACTTTAACAACTATGTTAATTTAGATATAGAGCACAATGATTTGGAATAATCTATCCCAATTTCAAAATTTTTTCTCCAAATGTTACGGGAGGAATACTCAGAGAAAATGGAATGTAGTGTTTTTTAAGCTATCAGATATGGGGTGGGGAGATGGGGGGGAGAAAGTCTTCATGGGCTTTCATATTTTTAATGTGGCTTACTTTTTTAAAAATCAATTCCCAAACTATTCTGTGAAACTATAAACTCATGAGCTATCCCATACCAGAGAAACTTGGAATCTCAATGAGCATTAAACAACAAGGCTTCCTGACATTTGAGGCCTAGTCCCCTGGGACAGGGTGGGGGGCACAGAGCAAGTGGCTGGTGGGAACAGGGCATCTGCTTCTGCTGCTGTAGGGTCTTCAGGAAAACAGCACAGGCAGGAGGGCCAGGAACAGGAAAAGTCCTCAAAATGAGGCTCGTGCCTCTTTAACTTGAGGGCTTGATTTCCACAAATGAAGGCTGTCACTTTCTCGACTCAAACTGCTGGTCCTGCTAAGTTTAGGAGAAGGGAAAGCATTCCCCAAAGTGTCAACTCACTTCAAGTACACAAGAAAGAGAAGTGATTTTATAATTGGATCTATCTCCCATAAATCTGAATACTTGCTAGCATTATGATTCATGACAGGTATGTCCCCATTTTAACCATCCATATGACTAAACATATTTCAAATTTTTCTTTCTTAATTATAGGTTAATTTTCCTACTATTAAAATATCACTACATTCCAAAACTGAAAACCTGAAATGGAGAAAAATCACCTATCACCAAACCTTCTCACAACTTTTGTAGAAGATCAAGTAATGTTACCTTTGTATTTTTTTTCCATTCATGCTATTTATTTTACATAATACAACATGAGTAGTTATAAATTTTTACAATAAAAATATCCATGTTTGGTTTATGTTCTCAAGTCACATATTCCTTTATTCAACAGAAATCAAGCACTATCTATGAGCCAGACACTATGCCAGGTCCTAGGAATATAAGACAGACAGTGCCCCCTCCTCACCAAGCTTAAATTAGGTATCAGAATTGCACCCCAAATGCTCTCAATGGCTTGGTCAAGTGTGATGGATATGAGTGAGGCCTCCCGGAGGCCAGCTCGGGGCCACATGGCTAAGGCTACTGGTGTGGGCCCAGCATCAACTCCTCCAAGGACACCCTGACTACCTTCAGCTGCTGAGCCACATGACAACTATTCTGCTCTAGGACACCCGATTTCTTATTCCTGGGTAAATATATTAATCTAATTTCCTTCCCAATAGAGGAATCTTTGACAGAGGCCACCCAGCCCTCTAACAAACTTGCCACATACAATGTCTTCAACTTCTAGATAACCATCAGCTGTTAAAAAAAGTTAGTGGTCCCCAGTTACAGTTGTCCCAGTTCTGCTTTTTGATTAGGAAACAACATAATTAACAAGACTACACCAACTTCAGTGTCCGAAGCCTATGCCCTCTCCTCACAGGGCTGGCCCTGCCCCACACCTCCCCACAGTCCAGATAATATCCTGGGTGTGGGTCCCCAAAGACATGTTGGGACCATGCTCTCCTACTCTACCCTAAACCTGCAATCGTAAGCTGAAGCATCAGTTCTCCCTTTCAAAAATCTGGAATAAAACACAGGCTGGCTGTCAGTTTAGTGGTATCTCTGAAGCTAAGAGGTCACACAGCTATGGGGGCAGGGGTGACTGTGTACAGTGATGAGAAGCTGAGAAAGCTGGTGACTAGAACGAAAAGGAGAGAAGAAAGATTACACAGCCTCAAAGAGAGGGCGCCGGAGAGACTTCCTTGGTTCCTGACAATTTCCTAGTTCCCAGCTCTGACCCTTATCTTGATTTTTGAAAGCTTGAGTCATTTCTGTCTTGCAACTAATGATCACTGACTAAGAGCAGCTTATACTCATCTATTTCCTAAGCATTCCTGAGTACCTCCTACATGCACGGGGTATTTGGGGATAGTTAAGCAGCTGAAAACAACTTCCTCCCAAGGAACTGGAAACTGGTTGAAGAGGCAAGAATAGAACATAATTAGGGAAAACAGGTTGGTTATAACCATGCATGGTATAATGGAAAGAGAACTAAAAGCAGACATAACCAAAGTTCCAGCCCATTCTACCACTGACTGCCCATATGACCTTGAGTAAGTCCCATTCCCTTATTGTAAAAATAAGGAATTTGGAACAGATGACTTTCAAGGTCCCACTTGCTTTTAGGATTCTTCAAAAGTAGTGGGCTCATTACTTACTACTACTACTATCCTATCTTTAGAAGCCACATGGATTATAGACTATCTTGCCATGGCCTGCAGTTTACCACTTCTATTAGGAGACAACACAACACAAACACTGCTCTGAGGAGCTGTGCCTGCAGTTCATAGCATTGAGATCTGAAGAAAGATCTCAAAGAGTTCACCATATGGAACACTATGTCCAAGAGAACTTTCTGGCATGAGGGAAATACTCTAGAGCTGTGCCATCCAATATGGCAGCCACTAGCCACATGGGGCTCTGCAGCACTTGAAATGAGGCTAGTGTGAGGAACTAAATTCTGAAGATTATTTAATTTTCACTAACTTAAATTTTAAATAGCCATAAATGGCTAGTGGCTACTGGATTGGGCAGCAGCAGATCTAGAATTTGAGATAACTTCAAAGTAATAGCTCCCTAATGAGTGAATTCAAAGCCCTAAGGGAACATCAGGAGTGGAGAGACTGACCCTGCCAGAGAGAAAGACTTCTGAGGTTAAGGATAAGGAAGTTTGTCAGTGTGAAAGCATTGTATTGGGTTGGGTATAGAGGGAAACAAACAAGAGGAGCTTTCTGGGGAAAAGAAACAATATGCAAAATCATGGCTATATGGAGAAACAGCACCTCAGGGAGGTAAAACATTCCACATGGCAGTGTTGCAGTCCCTCTGGTTGCCTGCCCCATCGCTCTTCTCCCCTTCATCCTACTAACAGAATGCTAATTTTGTACAGGCTGAGAATGTGCTCAGCCAAATATCTACATTTCCCAGCCTCCCTTATTGCTGTGAGTGGCTCAGTGACATGGTTCCAGCTAATGAGAAACAGGTGGAAGTCTGTTAGAGATTTCTGGAACACTTTTGTGCTTTTGATAAGAAGAATCATCACCTTTTCATCCTTGTTGCTTCCCTCTTCATACTGCTTAGAACTTGGAGGGAGGCTGAAGGTGGAGCAGCCATCTTGTGATCATGAGGCATCCAAGAGGATGAAAGAGAAAAACAGAAGGAGGCCGCCACAACGATAGCATCACGAAGCCACTGAACCAGCCTTGCTCTGCCATCATCCAGACTTCCTGAACTATTAGAAAAAGAAATTGCTATTTGGCTATTTTGATTATTTCTGGTATATTCGGTCAGATACCAACTCTACATGATATCAAATTTGGAAAATGAAAGCGAGGTGCTAAAAATTGTGGAACTGGCCAATGGAATTGGAGTGGAAAACTGGGCAATGGATGGTGAGGAAGAAACTCCCATGGATGAATGGAAATCCGGTGACTGTTAGTGCTGGGAAGACATCTGGTCCAGCGGTAGTTTGCTGTACCTGGGGACATAAACCATGGCACAGCGACTAAAGCTGTAGTGTTAGGAACAACAGAAGAAAACATTCTGAATGTGATGTATCTTGGCTTCTCTGAGGGAGAAGGAAGAACCCAGCCTCCACTTGCCAGCAGGGAAAGGAAGCAACACCACTTTGCCAAAAGGATTTCCTATGACGTCCAATCAAAGTTAATTGAGAGGCTCACAATTTGAAACCTTCCTGGGTTGAAAATTCAAACTACTTCCATATCCCCAAACACAAGCCTTGGCAGGAGAAAAGGCTGGTGCCAGTAGGAAAAAGAAATGTCTGCCCTCATTCACTTGCTGGGAGAGATGATGCTGCAAAATACAATTTCAAAATTCAGACCAGCTGAAGTGAGACCATAATCTCCATCACCAGAACTGTCCTTAATCGAAATTTCTCAAGCTAAAGCACCTGGACAGGAAATGAACCACAGCACTTCAACTTTCCATAGAAAACCTATTCTCTCAAGGATAAAATCCATAGTTTGATACTACAAATCATTTTCAGAATTATGTAAGCCCATAACTACAGTCGTCATACTTCGGTAAATGATCTTTAAAATCTTGTTAGAACTCACTGTGCCACTATTATCATTTATATGAAAGTGATAAAACAAATTTATTTGGGAAAAAATCCATTTAGACAGTAGTTTAATGCATCCCTTGGCTTTATCTCAGGATGTTACAGAACCTGAGTGTGTTGAGGGTTGTAGCTATGGCAGCCAGCTCATGTTTGGTGGGGAAAACACAGCTCTCCAACTTCCAGGAGGTAGACATTCTTTCATTTAAATAAACAAGATTAGCAGACACATTTAACAAGTTTAAAATATCACAATTGCCAATAATGCCCAAAATTTGTACTTTGTTAGCAAGAGTTAACATTTAATTCTAGAGTAACTTCCAACATAAGAGTCGTTCTGTCACTCTAACACAGTCTATGACTGCACAGACACTAAGCAAGCACACCAGTCAAAATTCTTGATAATTTATTCCTAAAGCAGTCAGTGGTTCATTACTGTGATTAAGAAACTGCATTAAAAGTTAAACGGACTTGATTTGAATCGTAGCAATGTGAGGTAAGAGCTGTGGGTGCTTTGGACACACCATTCACTCTCTCATCTCACCTCTTCAGTCGGCAGCAATAACAACCTCACCGAGTTGAGGTGAAAATTATCGCTTCACCATGTGAAAGAGCAAATACTAAATGCCTAATGCATGATAAGTATAATTGTAATGGCTGTTATTATTATTATTTGATTAGTTTAACTGCAGAGTAAACAGCACTTGTTGGCTGTTTCACAAGTTGCCACAGGACACATTTCTAATTTTCAACCTGTTGTTTATGTAACCAATCACCCTTCAGGGCTTTTTTGGGCAGAGTACAAATCAGAATAGGACATCCCCTTGCCTATCAGCTGAGCCGCTGCAACTTGAGAAATTCGGAGCGCCCCAAAGTGTTGTCCCCAAACCTGCAGCATCAGCATCACCTAAGAACTTGTTAGAAATGCCAGTTCTAGGGCTCCATTCAGGAGAATTTCACCTCCAGAATCAGAAACTCTGAGGGTTCCTGAGGCCCACAATCTGTGTTTCAACAAATGCTTTAGGAGAATCTTGTATGCACTTGGTTTGAGAACAGCTGAATGAAATGTAGCCCCAGGCAAATACCACCAATCTGTGGTCTCTTCTCAGGGGCCGTGGAGAGCTGTGGAAGCCACATGAGGCTCTTCACTGCCTGACACCCCTACTCCCTGTTTCCTGTAGACTTGGTGTTCCCCAGCCTTCCCACCACTTGAGGGCAACACCAGAATCCCTCACACCCTCCCTCTCAGCACGGGATGGGAAAAGAGGTGAACTAGACTGGCCTGCAAGGTAGCTTGGAGAGCAGTGGGCCTCAAACCTCTCCCACTGACCTAACCATCCTAACTGGTTAAAATCATAGGCAACAACTCAAAGCCTCCCAAGAATGAGATTCCATGCCAGTTCACAATTAAAAACCTTTCTTAGCATGCTTCCACACAAAAATGTGTATGTGAAGGCTCAAAGCAGCATTATTCATATTAGCCAAAAGGTGGAAACAATCCAACGCCCGTCAACTGGTGAAGAGATAAACAAAATGTGGTATTAGCCACTCAATGGAATATTATTCATCCATATAAAGGAATGAAGTTCTGTCCCATGCTATAATGTAGACAAACCCTGAAAACATCAAGAAAGAAGCCAGTCATAAAGGATCATTTATACAAAATGTCCAGAAAAGAGACATTTATCTACTCTATAGAGACGGCAAGTAGGTTAGTGGCTGTCCAGGGCTGGCAGTGGAGGACATAAGGTGGAATGAGGAGTGACAGCTACGGGGTTTCTTTCTGGGGAGACAAAAATATTCTAAAATTAGATTGTGGTGATGGCTGCACAACTCTGTGAACATGCTGAAAAAACAATGAAATGTATTACTTTAGAGGGATGACTTGTATGGTAGGTGAATTTTATCTCAATACAGCTGTTAAAAAAAAACAATAAAGAAAAGGAAAAAACCTTTCCTGCCAAGGAATCCCTCCTCAGAGCTAAGCTAACCCTCCCTAGCTGGGTTGTCTCATTTCCTTAAGTATGTTGCAGAGTATGCAATGCACAATTTTGAGTGTAAGTACAGGGTCAGCACTTGCATGACCCCTGAGAGAGAGCACCCCTTAAATTCTGCACACTAGATGCCTGCTTGCCTCACCCTAGACCAGGCTCTGATTTTAAGGCTGCTTTATGCTATGATACATCTACAGATTTTGTTCCCCTAAAAATATTTTAAAACTTGACATTCCCTTGCTTCAAAAACCTCAATGGAAAACAAAGAAACAGAGCAAGGACAAGGAATAGAAAAGTTACAAATATCGGAGATATTAACCCAACTATATCAATAATCACTTCAAATGTGAATGGTCTAATTATACCAACTAGAAGACAGACACTATCAGAGTGGATAAAAAACAAAGCCCAACTGTATGTTGTCTACAAGAAACCCACTTTAAGTATAAAGATACAGACAGAGTTAAAGTAAAAGGATGGGGGGAGATACTATGCTAAAATTAATCAAAGGAAAGCTGGAATAGCCATATTTATTTAGACAAAGATTTCTAAGCAAAAAAAATTATCAGGGATAAAGAGGGGCATTTCATAATGGGTCAATTCTCCAAGATATAGCAATCTTTAATGCAATCATTAATCCTTAATGCATTTAACAACAGAACATCAAAATATGTGAGGCAAAAGCTGACAACTGCAAGGAGAAACAGGCAAATCCACTAATGTAGGTGTAGACTCCCACATCCCTCAGTCAGTAATTGACAGATCCAGCAGACAGAAAATCAGTAAGGATACAGTTGAACTCAACAGCATCGTCAATCCACTGGATCTAATCAACATTTATATAATACTCACCCTACAGCGGCAGAATACACATTCTTTTCAAGTTCACATGGAACCTTCACCAAGTTAGAGCATATCCTGAGCCATAAAACACATCTCAATGTATTTAAAAGAAAAGAAATCATACAAAGAATGCTCTCAGACCACAGTGGAATCAAACTTGAAATAAATAACAGAAAAACAGGTAGAAAATCCCCAATATTTGGAGATTAAACAACACACTTCTAACTAACCCATGAGTCAAAGAAGAAGTCTCAAGAGAAATTAAAACTTATTTTGAACTAAATAAAAATGAAAAAACAACTTATCAAAATTTGTGAGATGTAGCAAGGGTGGTATCTTAAAGGCAAATTTATGGCACTGAATGCACACATAAGAAGAGAGATCTAAAATCAGCAATCTGAGCTTCCACCCTGAAACTAGAAAAATAAGAGCAAAGTCAATCCAGAGTAAGCAGAAGAAAACAAATAATAAAAAATTAGAGCAGAAATAAATGGAATGGAAAACAGGAAAACAAGAGAGAAAAATCAATGAAATCAGAAGCTGATTCTTTCAAAGGATCAATCAAATTGACAAACCTCTAGGCAGACTAACCAAGAAAAAAAGAAAGACCAATTACTAAGATGAGAAATGAAAGGACTGTAACTACAGATCCCATGGATAATAAAAGCATAATAAACAACTCTATGCCCACAAATTTGAAACTAAGATGAAAAGGACAAATTCCTTAAAGATTCAATTCACCAAGGAGAAATAAATAATCTGAATAGGTCTATATATATATTAAAGAAATTGAATCAACAATTAATAACTTTCCGAAACAGAAAGCACCAGGCCCAGATGGTTTCACTCGTGGATTCTACCAGATATTTAAAGGAGAAATGACACCAATGCTATATCATCTCTTCCAGAAAATAGAAGCAGAAGGAACACTTCTAAGATCTCAAACAAGCCAAGGACGCCCCTTCATCACTCTTATTCAACATCAAACTGCAGTCCCAGCTAACATAGTAAGACAAGAAAAGGAAATAAAAGGAATACATATTGGGAAGGAAGAAATAAAATGGTTTTTGTTTGTAGATGATATGATTGTCTATGTTGAAAACCCCAAAGAATTGACAAGAAAAACGCCTGAAACTAATAAACAATTATAGCTAGTCTGCAAGATGCAAGCTGACAAAAGTCAACTGTTTTCCTATATACAAATAATGAACAATTGGAATTTGAAATAAAAAAACACATCACCATTTATACTAGCATCCCCCAAAATTAAATAGAATTAAATCTAACAAAATATATACAAGATCTATATGAAGAAAACTATAAAACTCTAATGAAAGAAATCAAATAATATCTAAACAAATGGAGTGATAGGCCATGTTCAGGGATCGAAAGACTCAATATTATTAAGACGTCAATTCTTCCCAAATTGATATATAGATTCAATGCTATCCCAATCAAAATCTTAGCAAGTTATTTTGTGGACAGTGACAAACTGATTGCAAAGTTGATATGGAAAGGCAAAATTTCAATGGCCCCCTAATACCTAAGATTAAAGTTCCAAGTTGAGAATTCAAGATCTTCCACTTTATTTCAACCTGTGGGCACACATACCCCGTGGAGTTAGATTGGTCCATAGGCATGGTAATGGGTCACACAGTATCATAATGGCCAGGCAGCAATTCAAGCCTGGGCCGTCTGACTCGGGTGCTCAAGCCCTCATCCCTCTCCTCCCACAGCCTCCCTACCAAGAAGTAGAGTTGAGACAATGTTTTTGTATCACTAACCCTTGGCTCCAGCCACTATACATTTAAGTACTGGCTGTTAAATCCCAGCGGTTAACTAGGAAAAGCACAATCAATTCTAACTTACAATTATGAGCATGAACAAAAACAGCAAGCCAAGGTAAAATCCTGCCATAAACTATGGCTTTCCTGACTTCTGTAAGGATATGTCAACAATCACAATAAAAGAAAAAAAAATCAAGTAGTTTAAAACTATAGAAAACCATGAACAATCAGATTCCTGGCTCGCAATATTTGTCTTGAACTTGGTATTTATTCACCATGGAAAAGAGAAGTTATACAGAAAGTAAATTAAGAACACTTTCTAAAAAGCCCTGTGTCGCCAGTAATTGGACACAAATTTTTCTTCCTTGTTTTGCCCACTACCTGAAGCCCTGTAGAGAAAGAAAGGGAAACATCTATCTCTCAGTAGCTCTCTACTCAAATAAGTTGCAATGAGCAAGAAAGATAAATATCACAACAAAACCAAGAACAAAACCAAATAAACAGATAAGTAAATAAAGGAAGAAAGCTTTTCTTTCTGGGATTAAGAACTCAAAGCCATCAGGCCACAGGGAGCAACACTGCCACCAAGTGGCAACTAACCAAACAGTGGTCGGGACCTTCAGAAGAGTTTTGAAAAAAAAGAAAATTGATGCCCAGGACCCACAAATCCATAGCCACTAACCCAGTGAGGCACAGCAGAGGGAGACAGGTCCATTCCGTGTTTTAAAAAATCTCCCCCTGTCCCCCCACAAGATTGTGCTTGGCACAGAGAAAGAAGAGAATTAGCAATCAAAATAAAGGGTGCAGTTCAGTTACAGATGTTATGATGATGCTCGTGTTTTCCAGTAAAGTTTTACTTGTAGTTATTACATTTACACCATCCATTAAAATTTTGAGATGGTTTACAAATTCTTGAAAATTTGACTAGGTACAACACAAATCAACCATATACATACAACAGTTTCTACATTTTTCACAATAATATAAAATAGTCATCCTAAAGACTCAGATAAAATTCCCAGTTTTGCCATTACTGTAAACATCTAATATGTAATTCAACAGACTTAACTTTATCATGAATTAAGCATACTGATAGCAACACTCAACACAAAAAAACCTTTGAACTTCAGTTTCACTGGACTATTTGTTTATACAAATGGTTTCAAAACAATAAATCACTCATCTATATACGAATGGATTTTTCTTTTAGAAGAAAATTTTTTTTTAAAAGAGATGTAAAGTCTGAAACCTTCATTGTTCGTGAAATCTATAAATGCACAATGTAATCTGAAATGCTCAAATAAAAGTTATTATAGACTAAAAACTGTTCCCTGACACGGAGGTAAATAAAAGGATTTTCCCCGATTGCAAAGCCAGGGAGTTGCCTAATGCTGTATTTAACAACAAAGAATTATCTTTTGTATGATATACTATGAGGAAAAATTGTGGCATATTTCCACTACTAAATTATCTAATTGGAAGTTGATTTTCAGCATTTTTGGCAGACCTAACAAGCAGGCTAGAGCCCACAGCTGAGAAAAACACCTGTACATTTTCTGTGTCCTCAGTGCTACATAACAGAAAAAGCTTCCCTGGAAAATAAAACAGCAGGAAAGAGGCAAGGCACCATATTATGTTCAGTTTCATTTGGCACATTACCAAATTTTTCTTTAAACCTATCACATATTTTTTTGTCACTGTATTTCCTCTACTAGACTACCGTGTAGTTTCTCCAGGTAACACAATTCTTCACACATAGTAGGTCCTCAAGAAATGTCACTGATGATCCAGATTTATTTAGAGGCTGAGATACTTGACTGACTCCTTTCAGTCCATCTAAAGAGATGCACAGCAGCCTAACAGAAAGAGTTCTAGGCTAGGAGGAGAAGATCTGAGTTGGATTTAATCATGGCCACTTATTCTAAGCCCTTGCTACTCAAAGTGTGGTCCCTGGACCAGCAGCACCGACAGCCCGGGGGAGCCTACCAGAGGCGCAGAGCCTCAGGAGGTCCTGAGACCTATCAGAATCTGCCCTTTAACACGATCCCCAGGAGACTGCTATGCACAAGAAGGTTCAAGAAGGGCTGCTCTAATCCTTGATAAGCCACTTAACTCACAGGTGTTCTCATCCGAGGGATGAGAGCACCTTTACCTGCTTTACCTTACAAGATACCAACTGGTCTCTGTTGAATTAGAACAAAAATCAAAGCAAAACAAAATAAAACAAAGAGCCTGGAATTTTGGGATGTCTATCTTGATCCTACTAGATGTATGTAAGTGGATTTCTAAATACAAATTAATTTCTCAACTACCTCAGGTAGGTTTCCACATGTAAAATTCAGAATCTTGCAACTTCATTATCTCACAGGGATTTTGTATATACAAATAGTCACATATCTCTGAGTAAATGGTAGGCTAATTTTTTTTGAAACAATACTCAGTGTAATCTCTCCACCTCTATCCATACTGCTTGATTTTATATTTTCTTTCTTTTTACACTATATTTACTCTGATTCACTCCTTACTAATACCCTTCTCTCCAAGTCGTGTCCCATCTATAAAAACCAGAACCCATAAATTACAGAAAATTCTATTTCTCTAACTTTCCCTAGTATCCTTATCATTATACAAACACCATGGTTTTTATTTTTTTTTTTTAATCTTCATTTTATTGAGATATATTCACATACCACGCAGTCAAACAAAACAAATCGTACTTTCGATTGTTTACAGTACCATTACATAGTGGTACATTCATCACCCAAATCAATCCCTGACACCTTCATTAGCACACACACAAAAACAACAAGAACAATAATTAGAGTGAAAAAGAGCAATTGAAGTAAAAAAGAACACTGGGTACCTTTGTCTGTTTGTTTCCTTCCCCTATTTTTCTACTCATCAATCCATAAACTAGACAAAGTGGAGTGTGGTCCTTATGGCTTTCCCAATCCCATTGTCACCCCTCATAAGCTACATTTTTATACAACTGTCTTCGAGATTCATGGGTTCTGGGTTGTAGTTTGATAGTTTCAGGTATCCACCACCAGCTACCCCAGTTCTTTAGAACCTAAAAAGGGTTGTCTAAAGTGTGCATAAGAGTGCCCACCAGAGTGACCTCTCGGCTCCTTTTGGATTCTCTCTGCCACTGAAGCTTATCTCATTTCCTTTCACATCCCCCTTTTGGTCAAGAAGATGTTCTCCGTCCCACGATGCCGGGTCTACATTCCTCCCCGGGAGTCATATTCCACGTTGCCAGGGAGATTCACTCCCCTGGGTGTCTGATCCCACGTAGGGGGGAGGGCAGTGATTTCACCTTTCAAGTTGGCTTAGCCAGAGAGAGAGGGCCACATCTGAGCAACAAAGAGGCATTCGGGAAGAGGCTCTTAGGCACAATTATAAGGAGGCCTAGCCTCTCCTTTGCAGCAACCATCTTCCCAAGGGTAAAACCTGTGGTAGAGGGCCCAACCCATCAAACCACCACTCCCCTATGTCTGTGGTCATGTTAGCAACCATGGAGGTGCGGTAGGCGAATACCCCTGCATTCTCCACAGGCTCCTCAAGGGAGCACTACATCTTTTTTCCTTGTTTTTCCTTTTTTTTTTTTTTTTTTTAACTTTCCCTTCTTTTTTAAATCAACTGTATGAAAAAAAAGTTAAAAAGAAAACAAACATACAATAAAAGAACATTTCAAAGAGACCATAACAAGGGAGTAAGAAAAAGACAACTAACCTAAGATAACTGCTTAACTTCCAACATGTTCCTACTTTACCCCAAGAAAGTTACCTAATATAGCAACATTTCTGTGAACTTGCTCCTACTATATCCATCAGAAATTAACAGACCATAGTCATTCCTGGGCATCCCCAGAACGTTAAATAGCTTATCTGTTCTTCTTGGATTATTGTTCCCCCTTCCTTAATTACTCTCTATTGCTAGTTCCCCTACATTCTACATTATAAGCCATTTGTTTTACATTTTTCAAAGTTCACATTAGTGGTAGAATATAATATTTCTCTTTTTGTGCCTGGCTTATTTCGCTCAGCATTATGTCTTCAAGGTTCATCCATGTTGTCGTATGTTTCACGAGATCGTTCCTTCTTACTGCCGCGTAGTATTCCATCGTGTGTATGTACCACATTTTATTTATCCACTCATCTGTTGAAGGACATTTGGGTTGTTTCCATCTCTTGGCAATTGTGAATAATGCTGCTATGAACATTGGCGTGCAGATATCTGTTCGTGTCACTGCTTTCCGATCTTCCGGGTATATACCGAGAAGTGCAATCGCTGGATCGAATGGTAACTCTATATCTAGTTTTCTAAGGAACTGCCAGACTGACTTCCAGAGTGGCTGAACCATTATACAGTCCCACCAACAGTGAATAAGAGTTCCAATTTCTCCACATCCCCTCCAGCATTTGTAGTTTCCTGTTTGTTTAATGGCAGCCATTCTAACCGGTGTTAGATGGTATCTCATTGTGGTCTTAATTTGCATCTCTCTAATAGCTAGTGAAGCTGAACATTTTTTCATGTGTTTCTTGGCCATTTGTATTTCCTCTTCAGAGAACTGTCTTTTCATATCTTTTGCCCATTTTATAATTGGGCCGACTGTACTATTGTCATTGAGTTGTAGGATTTCTTTATATATGCAAGATATCAGTCTTTTGTCAGATACATGGTTTCCAAAAATTTTTTCCCATTGAGTTGGCTGCCTCTTTACCTTTTTGAGAAATTCCTTTCAGGTGCAGAAACTTCTAAGCTTGAGGAGTTCCCATTTATCTATTTTCTCTTTTGTTGCTTGTGCTTTGGGTGTAAAGTCTAGGAAGTGGCTGCCTAATACAAGGTCTTGAAGATGTTTTCCTACATTATCTTCTAGGAGTTTTATGGTACTTTCTTTTATATTGAGATCTTTGGTCCATTTTGAGATAATTTTTGTGTAGGGGGTGAGGTAGGGGTCCTCTTTCATTCTTTTGGATATGGATATCCAACTCTCCCAGCCCCATTTGTTGAAAAGACCATTATGACTCAGTTCAGTGACTTTGGGGGCCTTATCAAAGATCAGTTGGCCATAGATCTGAGGGTCCATCTCCGAATTCTCAATTCAATTCCATTGATCTATATGTCTATCTTTGTGCCAGTACCATGCTGTTTTGACAACTGTAGCTTTATAATAAGCTTCAAAGTCAGGGAGTGTAAGTCCTCCCACTTCGTTTTTCTTTTTTAGAGTGTCTTTAGCAATTCGAGGCATCTTCCCTTTCCAAATAAATTTGATAACTAGCTTTTCCAAGTCTGCAAAGTAGGTTGTTGGAATTTTGATTGGGACTGCATTGAATCTGTAGATGAGTTTGGGTAGAATTGACATCTTAATGACATTTAGCCTTCCTATCCATGAACATGGAATATTTTTCCATCTTTTAAGGTCCCCTTCTATTTCTTTTAGTAGAGTTATGTAGTTTTCTTTGTATAGGTCTTTTACATCTTTGGTTAAGTTTATTCCTAGGTACTTGATTTTTTTAGTTGCTATTGAAAATGGTATCTTTTTCTTGAGTGTCTCTTCAGTTTGTTCATTTCTAGCATATAGAAACATTACTGACTTATGTGCATTAACCTTGTATCCCGCTACTTTGCTAAATTTGTTTATTAGCTCTAGTAGCTGTATCGTCGATTTCTCAGGGTTTTCTAGATATAAGATCATATCATCTGCAAACAATGACAGTTTTACTTCTTCTTTTCCAATTTGGATGCCTTTTATTTCTTTGTCTTGCCGGATTGCCCTGGCTAGCACTTCCAGCACAATGCTGAATAACAGTGGTGACAGCGGGCATCCTTGTCTTCTTCCTGATCTTAGAGGGAAGCCTTTCAGTCTCTCACCATTGAGTACTATGCTGGCTGTGGGTTTTTCATATATGCTCTTTATCATGTTGAGGAAGTTTCCTTCAATTCCTACCTTTTGAAGTGTTTTTATCAAAAAGGGATGTTGGATTTTGTCAAATGCTTTCTCAGCATCTATTGAGATGATCAATTGATTTTTCCCTTTTGACTTGTTAATGTGTTGTAATACATTGATTGATTTTCTTATGTTGAATCATCCTTGCATGCCTGGAATAAACCCCACTTGGTCATAGTGTGTGATTTTTTTAATGTGTCTTTGGATTCGATTTGCAAGTATTTTGTTGAGGATTTTTGCATCTATATTCATTAGGGAGATTGGCCGGTAGTTTTCCTTTTTTGTAGCATCTTTGCCTGGTTTTGGTATTAGATTGATGTTAGCTTCATAAAATGAGTTAGGTAGTGTTCCATTTTCTTCAATGTTTTGAAAGAGTTTGAGTAAGATTGGTGTCAGTTCTTTCTGGAAAGTTTGGTAGAATTCCCCTGTGAAGCCATCTGGCCCTGGGCATTTATTTGTGGGAAGATTTTTGATGACTGATTGGATCTCTTTGCTTGTGATGGGTTGGTTGAGGTCTTCTATTTCTTCTCTGGTAAGTCTAGGTTGTTCATATGTTTCCAGGAAATTGTCCATTTCCTCTACATTATCCAGTTTGTTGCCATACAGTTGTTCATAGTATCCTCTTATAATTTTTTTAATTTCTTCAGGATCTGCAGTTATGTCACCTTTTTCATTCATTACTTTGTTTATATGGGTCTTCTCTCTTTTTGATTGTGTCAGTCTAGCTAGGGGCTTGTCAATCTTGTTGATCTTCTCAAAGAACCAACTTTTGGTGATATTTATCCTCGCTATTGTTTTTTTGTTCTCTATGTCATTTATTTCTGCTTTAATCCTTGTTATTTCTTTTCTTGTACTTGGTTTAGGATTGGTTTGCTGTTGATTTTCTAGCTTCTTCAGTTGATCCATTAGTTCTTTGATTTTGACTCTTTCTTCCTTTTTAATATATGCGTTTAGTGCTATAAATTTCCCCCTTAGCACTGCTTTTGCTGCATCCCATAGGTTTTGGTATGTTGTGTTCTCATTTTCATTCATCTCTATATATTTAGCAATTTCTCTTGCTATTTCTTCTTTAACCCATTGATTGTTTAGGAGTGTGTTGTTTAACCTCCAGGTATTTGTGAATTTTCTAAGTCTCTGGTGGTTATTGACTTCTAATTGTATTCCATTGTGGTCAGAGAATGTGCTTTGAATAATTTCAATCTTTTTAAATTTATTGAGGCTTGTTTTATGTCCCAGCATATGATCTATTCTGGAGAAAGTTCCATGAGCACTAGAAAAGTATGTGTATCCTGGTGATTTGGGATGTAATGTCCTGTAGATGTCTGTTAAATCTAATTCATTTATCAGATTGTTTAGGTTTTCAATTTCCTTATTGGTCTTCTGTCTGGTTGATCTATCTATAGGAGAGAGTGATGTGTTGAAGTCTCCCACAATTATTGTGGAAACATCAATTGCTTCCTTTAGTTTTGCCAGTGTTTCTCTCATGTATTTTGTGGCACCCTGATTGGGTGCATAGACATTTATGATTGTTATTTCTTCTTCCTGAATTGCCCCTTTTATTAGTATGTAGTGGCCTTCTTTGTCTCTCAAAACATCCCTGCATTTGAAGTCTATTTTATCTGAGATTAATATTGCTACACCTGCTTTCTTTTGGCTGTAGCTTGCATGAAATATTTTTTTCCATCCTTTCACTTTCAGTTTCTTTGTGTCCCTGTGTCTAAGATGAGTCTCTTGTATGCAACATATTGATGGTTCATTTTTTTTATCCATTCTGCGAATCTATATCTTTTAATTGGGGAGTTTAATCCATTTACATTCAACGTTATAACCGTGAAGGCATTTCTTGAATCAGCCATCTTATCCTTTGGTTTATGTTGGTCGTATTTTTCCCCTGTCTATTAATATCCTTTATTGTACCCATACCGAATCTCTTTAGTACTGAACCTTTCTCCAAGTCTCTCTGTCCTTTCTTTGTTTCTCTGTCTGTAGGGCTCCCTTGAGTATCTCCAGTAGGGCAGGTCTCTTGTTAGCAAATTCTCTCAGCATTTGTTTGTCTCAAATTTGAAGGAGAGCTTTGCTGGATAAAGTATTCTTGGCTGGAAATTTTTCTCACTCAGAATTTTAAATATATCGTGTCACTGCCTTCTCGCCTCCATGGTGGCTGCTGAGTAGTCACTACTTAGTCTTATGCTGTTTCCTTTGTATGTGGTGAATTGCTTTTCTCTTGCTGCTTTCAGAACTTGCTCCTTCTCTTCTGTGTTTGACAGTGTGATTAGTATATGTCTCGGAGTGGGTTTATTTGGATTTATTCTATTTGGAGTTCGCTGAGCATTTATGATTTGTGTATTTATGTTGTTTAGAAGATTTGGGAAGTTTTCCCCAACAATTTCTTTGAATACTCTTCCTAGACTTTTACCCTTTTCTTCCCCTTCTGGGACACCAATGAGTCTTATATTTGGACGTTTCATATTATCTATCATATCCCTGAGGTCCATTTCGATTTTTTCAATTTTTTTACCCATTCTTTCTTTTATGCTTTCATTTTCCATTCTGTCATCTTCGAGGTCACTGATTCGTTGTTCAACTTCCTCTAGTCTTGTACTATGAGTGTCCAGAATCTTTTTAATTTGGTCAACAGTTTCTTTAATTTCCATAAGATCATCCATTTTTTTATTTAGTCTTGCAATGTCTTCTTTATGCTCTTCTAGGGTCTTCTTGATTTCCTTTGTCTCCCGTACTATGGTCTCATTGTTCATCTTTAGTTCTTTGAGTAGCTGCTCTAGGTGCTGTGTCTCTTCTGACCTTTTGATTTGGGTGCTTGGGCTTGGGTTATCCATATCGTCTGGTTTTTTCATATGCTTTATAATTTTCTGTTGTTTTTGGCCTCGTGGCATTTGCTGAACTTGATAGGGTTCTTTTAGGATTTGTAGACCAATTGAAGTCCTTATCTCTAATTTATCAGATCTACAGCTTCATGGAGTACACTTTCTCTAACTAACCAGCAGGTGGCGTTCACGAGCCACCTGTTCTCCACAAGCCAGTTCTTCCCTGCTTAGCCTTTTTGGTGAGTGGGGGAGTGAGTCTTGTGGGGTCCAATTGGTGTACCAAGCTTGCGTGTGTAGTTGGTGTTGCCTGCCCTGTATATGGGGTGTGTTTCTGGGCAGTCAGGGAGGGGGGGTGGCTCTAACAATCAAATCTCCCTGGTGATCCTAGAGTTTTAAAGCTGCTGCAATAGTCTAATCCTTCAGTTCAGTCCTGCCACAGTTTGTCTCTGCCATTGACCCACAAGTCCTTGGTATTGGCGTATGGCTCCTGAGACTTACAAGTGGGCCCCTCTTCTAGGCCGTGCACCCCGGGTCCTCTGTTGAGGGATGACTGTGCTATGATACAGGTGAGTGCCATCCCCCCAGGGCAGTTCTGGGCTGCTGGGCTGTGTAGGGAGGCTCCCAGTCGGATGAAATGATGGCTGAATGGGGCTTTGTTAATTCACACTGCTCTACCTTCCCAACTCTGGGACAATCAGCTGAGGTTGCAGGGAAGGCTAATGTCCACGCCCAGTTTTGTGGTGTGTGCCTGTTATTTGAAGCACTTCCGTCACACTGGGTTGTCTGGGGCAGTTCTGGGCTATGGGGCTGGCGATGGGCAGGAGTGTTTCCTGTCCACCAGGATGATGGCTGTGAGCGGACACCCCCCTTTTCTTGGGAAGTTGTGGTGTTTAGTGAATTTTCTCAGCCACTGGATTATTGCGTTTTGTCTCAGAGCTCTCCTAGTTCTGCTCTTGACTTGACCTGCCCAAATAGCAAGTCTTTGAAGCTTTCTGTATTGGGCTTCTTAGAGTAATTGTTTTAGAAAAAGAAAAAGGGATTAAAAAAAAAAAAAAAAAAAAGGGCCCTCCTCAGAGATCTAATGGGTTATTGAAATGCTAAGAGACAAAGCAACCAGGGCCATTAAGGAAAGGTCCACAGGGCAGAGAGATCAGCTTTTCTTCAGGATTTGCATATGCGCCTCAGGGCCCTTCCCCTTTCTATGTTCACCAGAACTCCAAAAATCCTCCGCTTTTATTTTGGAGTTTTTCGTGTTGTTTTTTTTTTTCTATGCCTGTCTCCTCTCTGCTGGGCTGGCAGCTCTCAGATTCTCTGGTGTCTGGTCTCAGTCTATCTATGGTTGGAGTATGGATCAGTAGAATGAGTTTCCGATAAGGGCTGCCACTGCAGTTCTCCCTTCTCCTTCCCGGAGCTGACAGCCCCTCCTCCCACGGGACCGAGCCTGGCAGGGAGGGGCACGGGTCCCCTGGCCGCAAAAACTTACAGATTTCGCTGATCTCAGCAGTTCCACGTTTTCATGAGTGTTGTATGAAGTATGCCCAAAGTCAGATTGCTCTGTGGTGTCCAGTCCACGCAGCTCCTGGTTTTCTACCTACTTTCCTGGAGGAGTAACTAAAACATACAGCTCACCAGTCTGCCATCTTGCCCCGCCTCCTTCCTCCACACCATGGTTTTTAAACTACAGAATTATCCCTGTACACTTTTCTCCCTTGAAAGAAAGTTATGAGATTTCCTGTCTAAAGTTCTGCACTGCCAGAACATAATTGCAAAATAGTCACAAATAAAATCTTTTGAGCATCTGAGACAGAAAGGCACTGTTGAGTATTTCTTACAAGCGTCCTTTTAGGTCTTTTGTGCTGAAATCAGCGAGCTCACTGAGCCCCTGGGCTACAGATCCTTCAGCTGTCCCTGCATCCAAACACGACTGATCTGACCCCAAGGCAAGGCTGGAAGAGGGATCTCACACTGCCTCTGAGCAGTGCACACTGCTAGGGACGGTCTGGTCAAAGCAGGGTCCTCTAGGAACCAAAACTGAGGACCTGGATGTCTCCCAGCTAGAGGGGAATGTACAGAGAGCCTCTGATGTGGGTCAAAGTGGCCACAGACAACACTGGAAGGCCCTGGCATCCCTGCACACTGAGTATGGGGAGTAGAAGTGGCAATGCACTAATATGTCTGATTTTGGAGAAGAAAATGCAAAGAAGGATATTAAGAAATCAATATCCCTCCCCTCTACACTCCAGTCCCAATGCTAACTTGTAGGGAAGGAAAGGAGATTGACCAAAGGCAAGTTCCTACCCTAAAATGTTCAAAATTATACTATTTAGTGTTGGCACCTGTGGCCAACACAGAGCCAAGTGGGTAGACTGAGAACACATGCCCAATGCAGATACAAAGGAGGGGCTCTCCTGTGGGAAGGAGCTCCCTAACAAGAACCAAAGACGCCATGCCACACCCAGAGGGTGATGCTGTGCTCTCCAGCTGCAGCCCAGGGCCCATGTGCCGTTCAGAGAGTGAGCTTTGGAGCACAGATTCACAAGCTTAAGTCCTACTTCTGTCTCCTATCAGCTCTGTAGTAGGAGAAGTGATTTTAGACACTCTAAGCCTCCACAACTTCTTCTGTAAAATGGATATAATAAAAACACTGAACCTCTTGAGATTGACTGGGAATTAAAGAAAACAATCCCTGCAGAGCACTTAGCATAGGTCTGCCCTATAATAAGAGCATAATAATTGTGTCTTACACCAATTCAAAGCCTTAAATGCTTTTGTTCTCTCTTCTCTCTCTCGCATGTACACAGAGTACCTAGAACACAATTCAGAAATCCAAACAGCATTTAATTCTGAGAAGAGAAGAGAAAAGATATGTGGCTATGGGGAAACAGAACACACAAGGAGGGGTTAAAAAAAATCACTAATGAACAGTTATTAAGTTTGCAAGAATCAGAACAATTTACTTGCTTTCTTTTTTAAAAATCATAAGGCCTGTGACCTGGAAGAGACCAATGGTAAAGATAATGAATAAGTAGATTTTAGAGTATGTTGCAAGAAGATAAATGCTATGAAAAAAGATCAGGATAAGGAGATTAGGGATATCTGACGGGGGGGAGGGGTGCGGGTGGGGAGAGAATGGATGCAATTTGAAACAGAGCAGCCAGGAGAGGTCTCATTGAAAAGGTGATTTTAAGCCCTGCTCTCAAGGAGGTGAGGGAGTTAGGCATGGGATATCCTGGGAAAAGCATTCCAGGCAGAGGGAACAACCAGAGCAAAGGCCCGGGACGGGGTGGGGGTGGGGGAGTGGGGGATGAGTAGCTTGTGTGGCGAGCTCAAGGCTGATGCGGCGTAAGCCTTCGTCAGAAAGGAAAGGGGCATGATGGGTTTTGATCTTCGTCTAGCGCTTGACTGGATCTCTCAGGACACCTTACTGCATGAGACAGTAGGAAAAACTGATGGGCACCAACTTGTTTGGGGCCTGAAGGGTCATTATGGACTAGGAACAGACCACAGCAGTGTCAGCAGTGTCTACACAGGGCCCTGATCTGTTCAGGACTTTTATTTAGATAAAGGGCAGGCACATCAATTTTACACACAATCCTAACGCTTACACTAGAATCAAGATTCAAAATGATCCCGAACAGATTGGCGAACACTGATGCTGTAACAACTAATGGGTATAAATTGCATGATTCCCATCTACACTTGAGAAGTTGTTTTTAAGCTTTTTTCTTCCCAAACAATTTAATCAAATGCAGATAAGAATCATACAACTTTTAAATAACAGTCCATGCCCAAAGGGACAAGATACAATAAGAGCCAAGAACATGAGTTGATTATTTAAAACAAAACAAGATTATGAATGTAAGCTGCATTAACTGAACAGTGGCAACTCAGTGGAAGGGAGAACTCGTACGGGCCAGAGACCCCGGAATGCCTTGTTCAGTTCAGGGTTCCACGAGGGACAAGGCAGAGAACGCTCGAAGGACAGGATTCAGGATGAGGGGAATCAGCAGTAAAACTGCACAACCGTGGGGAACTGGTGAGATCAACCTGGAGCAGAGCTTTGAAGGGAGCAGCTTCTCTGACCCCTGCTGTCTGAAGAACAGGAAGCTTCAGGAAAGCAGAAGGGAACCAAGGGATGAAAGGACAGTGAGGCAGGACTAGTCTCAGGTTAGGAAGTTCGTATGAAAACTTAGAACTGTTCTCAGATGGAACAGGCAGCTCCACACAGTCCTCAGTGGCCCTTAATACATCCTGGCCACTGTGCTAAGCATTTTAAAACAGAGATTATTGCATTTCGCTCTACAGCTCTGAGGTATGGCCTTGGCAATATCAGGCACTGTTTTCGACCATCAAACTCTGGTCCGCTGCTCTTGCTGTCCTGTCGTTTCAGACACGGGTCACAGCTCGGGTCCTCCTCGCGGGCCTCCTTCCAGCCCCTTCCCCACTTCGCCCTGCCCTCTCATCCCAGACCCTTCCCACCCCCACTCTCTATAACAGAGCATTGCCAGGACCTGGGAGGAAGCATCCTCTGCAGTCGGCAGCCTCTCCATGGGGCAGTGTGAGGCACGGGGGCAGCCATCCCACCTTCCCTGGCAGCGAGAGAGACCAGGACCCTGGCCGCTCCGAGGGACAGCTCCTGCAGAGACTCCACCCAGCAGCAAGGTGCTGGGAGAGCCGCGCTGCCCAGCGCCCCCACCTGGAGGGGCTGACGGAAAGAAAAAGCCGCTCGCAGCACCACAGAGACTTTCACACCATGGGAGGTGACTCAGCACCGGAAACGTTCACTCTGCTGATTTTTCTTTCCAATCTTAAGAATTTCTAACCCTTTTAAATAAAATGTCTGTATTGACATTCTGCTCCCTTAGCTCAATTGGTTTGGCAATAGGCATAATTAATCCCATATTATAAGTAAGAAATTTAGCTCGTTTTGGTTCACAGCTCATGAGGGGAAAGGCAGGATTCGAACACAGACTCCAAAGCTTTTATGCTTTTGACCACCATGGACATCAGACAGCTCTGCTCCAGCTTTCAGAGGAAGTTGCCCAATATGAGTTCTAAATTCCTTCCCTAAGTTGACCTTTGTGACTACCTCAGACCGTACAATGCTGAAGAGGCAGCTCTCTGCCTTCTCCTGCGGAAATTCTGGCAGGTGGACTTCAGGTACCGTTCCGGGCTCCCCTCTCAGGACTGGCTCCAGCACTGACGCAGTCACCTGGGATCCAGAGTACAGGCCAGGGCAGACATGTAAAGCGATGACAGAAATAATGTCATCGCTTTACATTTGATACATCTTTAGATTTTCAAAATACTTCCACATTTATATCTTAATTCCATGAGGTAGAAACAGACAACATCATTACAACTGTTTTACAGCTGAAGGAACTGAAGGTAAGTGAAGTTACACGACTGACGACACAAAGCTAGCTGAGCCAAAACCAGGATCAAAACCAGGCTCTTGTTTAATTTAGGAGAGGACTGCTCTTTCAAATTAAATATTATGGAGAACTCTGGGGAGAGGTAAGAGGGAGAGGGAGACAAGGACGGCAAAGGGAGTACGGAGGAAAGGGGCTGAGGGACAGAGAGAGGAGTAGGGGAGGGTAAAGTAAGGGGAGGGGTTCCTCCGACAGTGCCCCACCCCCAAGGAAGCTCCCTGGAACCTTGTGTGAAGATCCATGGATGAGATTGTGCTACTTCTCAAAAGACATGCAAGAGTATGTCAACGGAAAGACTGAATCCACACTCCATGCAATCTGAGGAACTCAAGTAATTTTTGGTGCTTTGCTGGTTTGCTTTTTCTTCTTAAGGAAAAAAAAATGTTATCTGAAAGATCATTTAGTAAAGTAAATACTTGTTGCAAGTTTATAATATCACTGGGCACAGACAAATCTTAATTTTAGTCAGGAGAACTGCATATAAACTCATTTTGTACATCATAACTCAACATAGGAAGGCCTAAAAATAGATTTCAGCAAATTCTATATTTCTAAGATGGGTGAGAGGTCACAAAGTGGTCCTCCTACAACGCTAAACTTCCTCAGAGCAACTGTGCCAGGCAGGGACCATTACAAGCATGGCCAGAGTGTTGGGGGTGCCTCTAAAACCACAGCATGCCAAAGTCGGTGTATAAATCTACCCTTAGACAGTAGGGAGGGGAATACGGACAAACCTGGGAACACAGTGAGAAGGGACAGAGGGGAACGGGAGGTGGCAGGCTGAGTTTTACCCACGGGTAGGGTGGGTCAGAGGTCACAAAGGAGCAGCAAAAGTGTCACAAGCTGCTGAGTCCGGTTATAGAGCGGGAAGTTAGGGATCCTCTGGAAATAGTTATAGGCATTGTCACTCAAGCTTCTTACCCAGGGAGCTTTAAACTTAGGGGACGATTTTGACTCAAAATCTCATTTCACCAAATATAAAATTCAGGCTGAACTTGAGCAATTTCATGTCAGCGGTGAGCCTTACCTTCGTATCTGTTAGGAGAATCACATGTTTTCTGAGGGGTTGCCACACGGAGAAAGATCTGCTGTCTCCACGAATGCCTCCGCGTCTTCACAGGGGTTGTATCCCCTGCATGGCTGGCTTTGGACTCAAAGTCCCTAAAATTACAGGATAATTGACTGGTGACTGATGGGGAGACATAAATGGGGTTTTTTAGCTTGAACTCTTTTTTTAAAAAAAACAAAGTGCTACATTATAAACAATCTTTGTATAAGCAAACATAATTAGAAAATCACTGAGGTTAATTTAAGCTCACAGTAGGTCAACACTTCTAGAAGACTGCTTTACTGCAGGATGCTTTTCATAAAAAGAGCAAGATTGCACACCCTTATATTATTTATGAGTTAAAGATGTTAAGAAATATGGTCCACAGATCATTTTTGGTAAATGGGCCTCTCCTGATGGCCCTTC
Source organism: Choloepus didactylus (assembly GCF_015220235.1). NCBI lineage: Eukaryota > Metazoa > Chordata > Mammalia > Pilosa > Megalonychidae > Choloepus > Choloepus didactylus. The sequence continues at coordinate 40,668,622 of NC_051309.1, read as the reverse complement.
AGAAAAGAGAAACTATGGAAATGGAGCACTGTCATCCAGGCCGCGATCTCTACTAGTCAGCAGGTAAGAATGTTTCCTCAGCATAGTTCTACCTATATCTCCAGGGTCTGCCCCCCGAAAACAAGAAAAGTTCCAGTTTAATTACAGAGAACCAGCAAGGCAATAATTATGTAATCTGTGGCTGATGACTGCTTTATTAACACTTGTTTAAAAAAACCTACAAAAAGTATATTTATCTATTTATATATATACACAAATAAATCTAATCATTAACTTTCTTCACATCCACAGGAAAACTCGGGCAAGCCCTTTTCGTTCACAGCAAATACATATATACCCACAACGAAACAATCACCTGAACAAGTCAGACATTCGAACTTATTTATGACAGTCATGTCCTTACTAACTAGAAAACAGTGTTATCACTCACATAATTGGTTAAGACTTCCTTCAGTCTTCTGAAGATAACATATTAATAAACATATCCTAGTCAAAATTAGAGAACAGGCTGACTGTATTATTTTTTAAAATGACATCCATAAGAAAAAGTTTAAGAAAAAAGAAACAACAGATTTAGCTAAGTTGATTGTTAAATGCAAAAGAACAGCTAAAAATATCCTTGACTACCTAATGATAATTCAACACTTATAATACCCAGGCTTTATATATCTAATTTAAGCCCTACCTTTTTGTTTTCATAAAGTCAGAGGTGTTATTTTCATCTACAGGAGCCAGAAATTTTAGAAAATTTGGCACAGAGGAAGAAGAATGAAGTTTTTTCCGCAGGGCATTACGGTAGGAGACGCTGAGAGTTTGGTTGAAAAAAGAGTTTAGGATAAAGTAATATAAACAAAGTATAAAACATAAGCTTTAAAGTAAACAAAACATTTTAATTTTAATGCTAAGAAAAGTAAACCAGGTAAAAATTTGAAAAGAGGTTACAAATGAGGTTAAACTTTTATTTTCAGTCAACAAAATTCAATTTGAAATGAAAGGAATTCAATGAAGTAATTTCAAAAACATCAGTCCATTTTCCAAATGACTCTTCCTTTTAACTGGAAAAAATAATTAAAAGGAAGTTTCTGTTATGACACAAATTCCAGTGTATACAATCAAACACAAGTGTTAACCGTGTGTGGGTGTGTGTGCTGGAGCAGGCAGGGGGCAGAGAGTGGGGATGAGCTGTGACACCATATATATTAAAAATGGCTTGTCATCAAGATGATTTCATAAAAATTCTGATAAAATTAATCAATAGTAAGGTTAAGTCAGTCCAAATGACAGGATGAAAATAATAAAACCAAAAGTAAACAAAACCAAGTGCACACACACAAAGAGTGGTTCCCAGTTCTGGCTCGACTCCCCTCCATTCAGCACATGCTCTGTCTGCAAAATTCCCAGGATGACAGCTGACACTGAACTTGCCATGCGAGCATGCTCACCTCTTTGGCACAGCATTCCCACTTTGTTCTCCACTTGAATTATGTTTTAGGTACTTTAAAAAATTTGGCGAGGAGGCGGAGGGATTAAGACGAGGTGGAGGAGCAGGAGCTGAAGACTGACCTGAGCAACTTTTAGACTTGCCAACAGGTGGATGATTCACACTAAATAGCAATTAGAGAAAAAGCATTGGGGGGATTAGAGGGGAAAAGAGAGGGTAAAATACTGAAGGGTAAACATGAAAGAAATGGAAGGGGGGAAAAAAAGAGCACAACTGCTTTTGCCTCATTATTTAAATACGAACTATCAGAGTAGAGGATTTCTTTTCACTTCTTCGCACCCCAACTGTCTTGCTGGCAAAAGTAGTTTTCAGTGAAAAGGATAGCAGGTGAAAGGTTGTTATTTATCATCCCCACGTGTCTATGCTGTCATTAGTATGTTTTTCTCTATTCCCTTTTTAGAAACTGACAGTAAAAATTAAAAAAAAAAAAATACAACAAAAACCAAAGCAAAAGAGAGAACAAAACAAAATCCAGAATTTTAAAATACATCTTGTTTTAAAATGAACATCCTGGCCTGAGTTTCAGTGTCTTATTTTCTGTAGGTAAATGTGAAAAGGTTCACGAAGGGACATAAAGCAAAACGGGCTGTGCTTAAGAGAAACGCAGACAGGCAGACATTTCCCTATCCTCCTCATCACCAGCGTCTGGCATGATCCATTCCGAAGCTGCATTCTTCAGGCAGAAAGGAAGTGCACTGGCAGGGGTATTAGTCTGCTACCACCTCTGGCTTGTGTGAAGCAGCAGACTTGGCAAGAGAATGGAAAGCTCCAGATAGGAAGGTTTCCGCAATCACCAAAACTGCCATAAAGAGCAGAGTGAGGATACAGTGGCAAGGCAGAATAGAAGCAGTTTGTATATAGGGTTTTGGAAAACCTCATAAAGCTTCAGCCAAATTAAGCTTGCCTAAAATAGTGTCATATTTATTAAATATTAGCTTCTGAGTATGTCCTGCTTTTATGATCATAGTTATCCAGCTGAACCCCCAAAGAACCATCAGTAACTACTTCCAATGGCTGATCTCCAAACAAAGCCAAGGGGCTCTATTACATCTTTCCAGGACTGTTAATGTTGTCATTTCTTCACTTGAAACACTTCCAACACCCTGTGCAGACTCTCCACTATCCATGTATGAACTAACATAAAAGATGTGGCCCATGGCTTCTGCAGCTGCCAGTCAGAGGAGGGGCAGTGGCTGTACGTGGGTGTAGCCCTAACTCATGTTGCCTTATAAGGTGAGAGATTTTAAAATATTTTTAAAGTTATTTTTAAAGATAACTCTGTCTCCATTTATACTCTTTGGCACTAAGCAGGGCCAAATGAATCACCAAGGGATCCTAGGAGAACTTCTGCCTCTATAGCGCTCACTCATCTCTTTAACCAGAAAATTCCAACTACCCATTAGAGCCCAACTATTCAAATTAGTAAATCTTACTAGAAGAATCCAGAACTCTCACACTGGAAGAGGTTTTAGAAGACCACTCCAATCTTGTCATACAGAAAAGTTAAGTTAATTTGCCCAGGTCACAGCTGGTTCGTGATGGGGCAAGGACCAGAATCTAAGGTGTCCACATCACTCCATGTGGACCTGCACGGCTCTCAGGCTCCATTGTTACACATCATTGCACTTCCACCTTATTGTAATTCTATTCCAGGGTTTCAAAAGGGCAGACTAATTTCGCTCAACAATTCACTACCTCTCCTGAAAGCCAGGCGCTAGGTTCCAAAGTCAGTAGTGTTATCTTAGTATTGTTTGAAGAATTATTATTATACATTTTAAGTACCATTCTTGTTCACTTTTACCTGCTTCCTCACAATATCTGTACTTGTTGCTTGTACAAGGAACAAGTATCTCTTACATCTACATGTTTCCTGAGAGAGGAAGGGGAAGGAATATGTCACTTCATCAGAACTTAATCCTTTTAAGCCAAGATTAAAACCTGACTCGGGTTTCTCTTTCACCTGTTAACATATCTGGGATACACATACCTGGTTAATTACATATATGCCCCAGCTATTTATACAACTAATTTATGTTTTAAAGAAATTCTTACTTTCGCTCGTGAGGCGTCTCTGTGCTCACTGAGTGATACCTCATAAGTTTCCTTTGCGAGACCCCTGGAGACCCCTCCGCAGGTTCCGGAGGTTCCTGGCATTCCAGGGGGAGGTGACTCAGGGTGTTTGCTCGCCTCCTGAAGCCCTGCTGGGGCGAGAGCTGGGCACGCTCTTCCGTGAGACAGCTCTCTGAGTCAGCAGACAGGTCATCCGAGGATCCAAGGAGCTTGAAGCAGCTCTCAGACACAGGCAAGGCCTCCTTTTCACACAGAGAAGGCTCCTGGCAGCAGACAGACAGCAGGTCAGACATGGTCACACGGGGAGTTATGGGGCTTACAAATCTTGAATCGCAATGCAGGAAAACATCTCAATACATAAGCACATGTTCTGACCATAATGCCCTAGAGGCCACCAAATGAACAAGGAAATAAAGGTCCATTAGATGTCAGCTTATTAGAAACAAGATGCAAGTTTGCTGGACAAATGAGGGAAAAGGCCAAGGTGCAGGTATGAAGAATATATGCCATAATATGTAACTGTTTTAGGCAAACCCATGAATAGTTACCTCTTTCTAGAAAACTGAACTCCTTACTACTGCTTTTAAGAGGTATAAAGAAGGTATAAAGAATGCTTCATAACCAGTCTCCACTGTTTAAACTAATCAAGTACTTTGTCTTTGCAAAGTGTGTTCAGAGACGCTATACCCCCATTTAAGGCTCTCTCTGAATCTGACCTGATGTTGAGGATTTAACTTGGTAACCCTGAGGTTAAAAACTACATCCAATATTATTCTTAGTATATGGAAAATCTCTCTAGGTATTAATTGCCTCAACTCAGGGCAAACACCTCAATTTCCTCATCTGTAAAAGATGTATAGTGAAAATTTATCTCCCTGGCTTTTAAGGATTGAACAAGATAATGCAACTGAAAATATTTTGTATACTGTAAAATGCTATACAAATATAAGTATTGTTTCATAAAGTACTCAATGAATTTTCTTGAGTGGGTATACACAAATATTTGAGAATTATGGAAATATTTTCATGCTGTAGGCTTTCAAAATGCATATTTTTCCAAAGGAATGAATTCTAGTACCACTCATGCTCACCGATGCTTAGCACTGCACCCAGCACACGGCTGGCTTTAATACATTTTTCTCAAATAGAAAAATATAAAGTAAAGGAAGTATATACCAGCTTGTCTTTGCTAAAATTGCTAGGAGGGGTAAACAAATCAACATGGATACAACGAAAAGGAATGAATGTATCCAATGGTGTATTTGGAGAGTCTAAATTCCATTTGTTCACTCAATACAGACTTTGAGTGTCTTTTAGGTGATAGGCACTGAGAATTTTAATTTTAAAAAATTAAATTTATGTTTATTGAGAGGAGAGATTATATACACTTAATTTTGTAAGAATTAAATAGAAAAAGCTCACCTCCCAACATATCATGAAATGTTAATTACTTTAAAAGTAACTTACAATTTTCATTCTTCATGCCTCTGCAGCTCCAAAGATTATTTAAATTTAATGACTTTGAAAACCTAAGACATTATATTTCAGCAAATAATCCCCATCATGCAAACATGTTCATCTCAATTCTCATTTACATTCCTCCAGATTATGTGAAAGAGCTAACCCTTAGCTTAATTTTACAAATGACAGTGTCACTCAGGTGTTCAACTTCTTTGCAATTCCTAAATGATTAGTTTATTTGAAGAGACACAAATATATTAAAGAGCTTATCTTTTCAATGGCGTCTCAATCTCAGGATGAAAAAAAGATGTAAAAAAGTGCCTATGAAGATATACATACATACAACACACATGCGTTGGCTTGTGAAAAGTTTCAGTTCTGAGAATTACCCTAAAAATTCAGGCTATGTTTATATTCCTAGGTTTGTAGTTTGGAGAATAAAAAGCAAGCAGTAATACTCCTGGAAAAGTCACTTGAACAACATGAGTTTCTCCGTGGTATCTTTATTCACACTGATCTATCTAAAATGCCTTCTTCCCTGTCCCTCTCTATAGGTACCCTTCATATACTTTCTTTAAGACTGAACTCAAAAGCATCATTGCCCCTCCACCCACCCAAACTTTTCACTGACCAAAAATAACTCCCCTTCCCCTTGCCCCTCTGACCTCTACGTCACCACCATCTCTTATTTGTAACTTCCATGGCAACTACCACGTTCTCCATGAGGATGGAGTTATTTGTGTATCTGTATCTCTCTCCTACCAGATAAGCTCCTACAGGGCAGAGACTGTTTCTTAGTCTTCTGTACTACAGATATACCACAGTGTTTCCAAACTTGAAATGAAATGTGGGGTGGAATCAGTGTGTATCAAAATGGAAGCATGAATAATGCTATATCCGCTAGATTTGAACTTCTGAATCAAACTCAGAAGACTGGAATCTAGGGCCTTGATAAACAAAGTGGGTCCACAGACCAGCAGCCTCAGCATCACCCTGGAGCCTATTAGAAATTCAGTATTTCAGGCCTATTTTAGTTTCCTAGACTGCTTAAAGCGGATACCGTGAAATGGGATGGGCTTAAACAATGGGAATTTATTAGCTTACAGTTTGAGGTCAAGAAAATGCCCAATTCAAGGAGATGCTTTCTTCCCGAAGACTGGCTGCTGGTGACCACCGGCTCTTCTGTCACACGGCAAGACACATGTTGGCGTCTACAGGTCTCTCTCTTCTTTTCCAGGTTTCGTTCATTTCAGCATCTTGCTTTTGTCACTTTCTCTCTTTCTCTCTCTCTGTATTCATTCCATTTATAAACGACTCCAGGAATAGGAATAAGTCCCATCCTGAATGAGATGAGTCACACCTTCACTAAAGTAGCCTCATCACAAGATCTTTCTTATAAGGTGTCCACATCCACAGGAATTGATTAAATTTAAGAACATGTTTTTCTGGATACATACAGTTTCAAACCACCTCAGGGCCTCACCCTAGGCCTAATGAATCAGAATCTGCATTTCAATCAGAATTCCATTAAAGAGGCCCATCAAAATGTGAGCAGCACCGATCTAACTCAATGTTTCTCAAACTGCAGACTGTAACCCAATAGTAGTGGTATCAATTTAGTGGTTTGCTGTGGGCATTTAAAAAATAGAACAGCTGGACGACCCTGCCATGGGCTCTGCACACCCTGAAGTTAGCAATGGTCCCACCCTGAAGCCAGTCTCAAGCTACCCCTGCTCCTCCTCAAGACCATCCCTCGCAGGGAGGAGCTGCAGTGTCTGGCACAGCAGCGTAAGTGGTGGCTGTCCATTGGGGGGGGGCAGATGGAGACTATCTCAAACTCAGACACAGACAACAGAAGCTAAAGGGAGTTCTACTCCATTGGTGTTCAGAAGGAAGAGAACAAGAGGCTGGCAAAGCTCAAGAGCTCCAATAGTGTGACAGCCAGCATGCAGGCAGACCTGGAGAGCCTCAGAAGACAAGGCCCCACAGTTCTGAGGCTCCTTGCAGAGGCAACCTCTGAGCTGCAGCCCAGGCCCCCACCTACTCAGTCTTCCACACAATCCACACTCAGGGCGAGTGGGCCTTCCATGAAGGTTACTCACTACCAAAATAATCGTTGGCCACCAATGCATCATCCGGCCCTGACCTTGGATGGAGCACAGTTCTGCCCACTGGAGGGCGAATGGATCATCACAATGCTGCCGGCAGAGATGGAGAAGCTAGGGCTCGGAGGAGCCAGAGCTCTGGTGCCAGCAGGGGGAGCGCGAGGCAAAGGCATCAAGCTGCCTGAGGATGTTCCGGAGAAGATCCGCAGTGCCATGGGCAGCACACAACTTCTGTCCCAGAAGGTTCACCAGTTCTTTCAGCTGTATCAGGACAGCATGGACTCCACTGGTTTCCCCACCTTCCAGAAACTGGTGCATTTTTAGGACCTTCTATAGCTTTCCATCAGGGATGTGACTCTCAAGTTCCTGGACCTACAGCAGCTCAATGCCAGGAGGTGGAAACTCTTGGAGTCTAAGGAGAATGAGAAGGTCCCTCCAGTGAAACCAAAGAAGGCTTCGCGGGGACAGGCTGTGCGAGTGCACATGTAGCGGCAGGTGGTGAGAAGCAGCTCCTGTCCGCCAAGTGCGCTGTCTCCTTCCGCACAGTTGGCCACAGAGAGTGCTGACAGCATTGAAATCTACATCCCTGAGGCCCAGACCAGGCTGTAAGTGGCGGATCTGCTGGTACTGTACACCCAGTACCGAGGACACTTGCGCCCTCCTGTCACTCTCAACAAGGGTTGCTGACACCATGCAAAGGCACCTGGGCTGGCCTGGGGACATAACTCTCCGCCCTGCCTGCGCCCACCTCCACAGCATTCCCTCTCCTGGTCCGATGCTTTGTCCCAGACTCCTCCCCGGGGATACCATCTCTGCCATTATCACCCCCCACAGACCAGGCAGGATCCCTTCTGGGCTCCGCGACCCCCATATCCAGAGGACTGGGCTTCCTGAGTATCCAGCTTCGTGGCTTTTTATGAAGAATCCCAAACCTGGCCTAGGGACCAGCCCATTCCCAGGGACTCCATCCTCAGCCCTTCCCCACCCCCTCCGGGCCCAGGGACCAAAATGGCTGGACCCGGAGGGGAAATGGGGACATCCCCTCAGCACACCTGTGCTGTTCCCACATCCCCTTGAGTGTCTCAGGAAAAATAAAGCCACAGGACAGCAAAAACAAACCATAAAAAGTAAGAATAGTAAATACAGGTATGGATCACATGTTGTTTACAGTAAATATTGTTTTGTGAAACTTGTAATTTGTGTATGTGTGAACTATGGCAACATTAAATGTGTTTTTACTGTTGATTATGACTCTGAACAACTTTGAGAGCCACATGTCTAGGTGGTGATTTCAGAAAAATTCAAACTGCCTTTGGCAAGGAGCTGCCCTTCACAAAAATTTCTCATTTTTGCATCAGGGGGTGCACTGGTAGCAAAAGGGAAAGCTGACCTCCTCAGCATAAAACCCTAAACTCACTGTTTGGTAGTTAAGAAGTTGAATTAATCAGGTTTTAATATGCTTAAATGTCTAAACAGCAAGAAACTGAGACAAGGGAATAGTCAAGGACTTACTAGCAGAGAGCTGCTAGCTTACTCATCATCACTAAGCTGGGCTTGGTGGCAGACACTAGAGGTGAAGCTTAGCTGCTAACTGATAAAAACAGTAATGTTTACTTATGATCAAAGGAGTCAGGTATGGGATAAAAGTTTCAGGAATATGAGCTGCACACATCCCTGAATTCACAAACCCTGTTTTGAGATTTTTTTTCCCCAATTTTAATTATTTGTAATATTAGAAAATCTATTTGGGAAAGAAATCCATTGGTTCATTTGTAGTAAATTAGATCTTAGTATCTAAAATTGGGATCTTGCTTTTTTGTTTATGGAATGTCCACTTTATTATGTAAAACTCTGATGTTACAGTAGAACTATATGATCAAACTTTTTATGATTGGAGGTATTAAGCTTCTTTTGTTGCTTTTGATAGGGTACCATAGGTAGGAAATGAGCAAGATTTCTTTGCTGGTATCTTCAGGGTTTCATATAAAGAGAAATGTGCTTACTTTGCTGGTGTTACTTAATGTACTAGACATGGAGCTTTCCAGATCCACACTTGCAGAATGTTCCTGTAGACTTCTGGCTTTACTGCCCTACATAAAAAAAGGCAATCAAGTTATGACCCCTGGGGCTTTTGCAGAGGCATCAGCTAGAAGCAGCTTGGTCCATTTAAGAAAATTCAGGAAAAAACATCTACCAAGAAATTCTGCTGTGCATATATGTACATTAAGACAAGCAATCATTGTCTTTCTTTTTTTCCAAATAAGGCACCAAACTAAATGTTCCAAAACACTTTCTGTATTAATCATTTGTCTGGGATGAAAGGCAGGAAGGAGAGACAATTTGCCCATGAAGAAAAGTAAGTGCTAAAGCAGGTCAACTCAGCAACTCACACACGAGTCACAAATCATCATAACCGGCTGGATGACACTCAAGCAATATTCTGCTTGGGAGCTCTCTAAGGCAGCCTCTCCCAATGCTGGTTTTGTAAACTGACAGTTTTTAATAATCTCAAAGGATGTTACAAAATTCTCAAAAACATCTTCAATAAAACAATTTTAACTTCTTTAAAAAAAAGAGAGAGATGTGTTTCAAAGGGGGTGTGTCACAAAATCAAAATAAACCATAATAAGATATCGCAAGCTCCAGAAGGTATGAAACTTTGAAAGAAATTTCGAGTTTGATGTCCTAGAAATGCCATTAAAGGTCTTTATACTCACTGGGGGTGAGGGAATCGAATTCTTAAAGAACTCCCCAGATTGAAGCATATGTATAACTTTGTCCTTCCTAAAACTTTTCTGTAAAGGGCCAGTTAACATCTTACACTTTGGGCCATACAGTGTCTCTAACAACTACTCAACTCTGCACAAAAACAGCCTTAGAGAACAAATAAATAAGATGGATGTGGCTGTGTTTCAATAAAACTTTATTTACAGAAACAGGCAGGGGTGCGATTCGGCTCATGGGCCATAGTTTGCTCATACATACCCACTATAAAGTATTCCAGCCACATAAAAACAGCCGCTAGTTTTTTAAGTTGTACTAGTGACACGTGGGAGCAGAGAATCCACAACTCAGTATATCTAATCCATGCTCTTTATAGGGACTGGCAGATGAATAGCATTCCATGGAATATAATGCAAGTTAGGCCAAGTTAAAAACTAAATTTAAAATGAAAATAACATTTACATTTAATATAGTGTGGATTTTATATAGATTTCTTGATTTTAAAAAAAAAACAACCATAAGACTATACAACACAAACAGTGAACCCTAATGTAAACTATGGACGATAGTTCATAGCACAATTATAATATTCTTTCAACAACTGTAACAAAGGGACCATGCTAATGGAATTGTTAATAAGGGATGGGGGGGTTAGATATAGGAATTTTATATTTACTTTGCATTTTCTGCATGATTTTTCTGTAAACCTAAAACTTCTCTAATTAAAAAAACCTATTTTAAAAAACTGAAACAAGTGTAAAAAATGTAAATAACATTGCTGTAAGATTGAAGATATAAAAAAGGTTTTACAGTTTTTTCACTATATGCTGCATGCTAATGGAATAAAAGCACAGTACTAAACCTTACTCTCTCTTAAAAAATGATTTAACTTCAATCAGTAAAACTAATACAACTTACCCGGGACAAAATACTTTCTAAAGACTCTGTTAAAGATCTCTTTGCTTTGTTTTTCAGCATATCTAGCCTGAATCGCGTGGCGCTAGGTGGTAATTCACTTCCAATATTCTCTGTTGCAATCTGTGATGCCTAAAAAAGTGAAACAATGAAAAGCAGTCAAGTTGCTGTACCTTTCTGTATTCCTTCCTTTCTTCTTAAGGGAACGAAAAATCTCTAGGTGCATCTTTTTGACATTAGATCATGATTCTGATTCTGTTCATGACCTCATTTCATTTGCTTCTTAGCGACATGGCTGCAAGTCCAGGAAATAACTCTGTCTCAAAGAGCTGCTTTGACTATCTCAAACAAAAATGAGGAAACATGCATTGAAACCAATCAGTCCACAAAGTAGTTTAGTGCTCAGGCTCTGGAGTCAGGTCAAGACATCTGACTGACTGCAACCTTGTACAAGTTACTTCCTCTGAGCCTCAATTTCCTCTTCTGTAAACTGAGGCTGACAACGGATCTTATCATAACGCTGACTTGTGAGATTAAAAGAGGCAACAAAGCCTGAACACAGCATGTGGTACAAAGGCAGCCATTATCAGCTTTTCAAAATAAAATAGTAACTTACCTTTTGGGGCATTTCAGAGTGTTAGACAAAGTAAGTTTATCAAATGAAGAATCCATTCTCCCTGCCTGTGCTAACCTGTCTTCTCCACTTTTTCCTTTCTTCCATTTCTATTGCTTTCATCACTCCCATTATGCTCTTCTAGTCCCCCAATTTCTCTCTCTTAATAGACCACAATATGAAACTGAAAAGATAATGGGGATTTGACCTTTGCGAACCACTGAAGCAATCACCTGACTGGTTTCTGCTAGACAGTGATTTTGTTAGAAACACAAACAAATCCCAACCATAACTCTGAACAGCGATATATTCTTTGTTGTTGTTAAATAGTCCAAGCATACAGAAAAGAGTAGAGACTCATACAACAAATACCTTTGTACCCACCGCCCAGCTTTGACAAAGTTAATGCTTTGCCAGGTGTTGAGAACAGAGAGGACCACAGGTTTGGAGCTCCCTGCCTGGGTGAAATGTTAGCTTCGCTGTTTCCCAGCCGTGTGGCCTGGGCAAGTTATTACCCACTGTCCCTCTCAGTCCTCCACCTGCAGACTGAAGATGTACAATAAACGTTCCTCATAGAACTGTTGTAAGATCTAAATAAAAACACATAAAGCACTCAGAAAATACCTAGCATTCAGTAAATGTCAGCTATCATGATTACTCTATCTACTTCCTACTTTTAATAAGAAACAAACATAGTTGTCTTTGAAGCCTTGTCAACACGATTCTCCTTCACTCCCTCTGCAGAAATAACCACTCTCCTGAAGGTGGTGCTTACCATATCAATTCATATTTTGTACTTTTACATATTTGTATGTATCCATAAAACATATTCATTGGTTATATGTAGTCAAAACTTGAAATGAACAGCATCATACTGTACATATCCTCCTACAATTAGCTTTTTTCCTTTTCAATGTTGTTTTTGAGATTGATCCACATCGACTGATATTCTTTGGTTCAATCATTTAAGAGTACAGTATTTCACTGGATGACTGCAACACAAGTTATTTGTGTTCCTGTTATTAGTCATTTGTTTCTTTTTGTTTGTTTGGCTTTTTGCTTTTACAGTCAAGGCCACAGTGACCTCTTGCATGTGTCTCCTTAAACACACACATGAATGTTTCTGCAGGGTAATTAGGAATGACCTTGCTGGGTCATTGGATTCGGGTATCTTCAGCTACACCAGACATTGTTAGGTTGCTATCCTGAATGGCACCAGTTCTTATTCCCAGCAGTAGCACATGGGAGTTTACCTACTTACAGTGTCTCAGTTTTCTAAGCTGCTGTAACAAAGCACCATAAACCAGGTGACTTAAAACAACAGAAATTTATTGTCTCGCAGTTCCACAGGCTAGAAGTCAGAAATAAAGATGTCAATGGAACCATGCTCCCTCTAAAACCTGTAGGGGAGAATCCTTCCTTGCCTCTTTCCAACTTCTGGTGTTGATGGCAACCCCTGGTGTTCCTTGGCTTGTAAATGCATCTGCTTCTCTCTGCTTATGGCCTTTTCTCCTGTGTTCATCTGTCTCTCCTCTCCCCTTCTTATAGGAACCAGTCATACAGCATTAGGGCCCACCCCTTAACTAGTCACATCTTCAAAGAGCCTGTCTCCAAATAGGATCATACACACAGAACAGGGGTTAGAACTTGAATATATCTCTTTTTTTGGGGGGCGGGGGCGGTCAGGACAAGTTCATAACATGGTACTGTCAGATTTTTTTTTAAATTCCTGCCAATCTGATGGGTGTGAAATGGTCTCTTATTTTAACTTGCCTTTCCTGATTCCTACTGAAATTGAGCATTTTTGATTTCATTCAATTATTAGCTACCCAAAGACCTTTAAAATAATGAAATCCTAATTCACCAATGAATACTACACAATATATTTTCAAGAATAAAAGAGAAAGAAAAGATTCTGATCAGGGCTACAATCTGCTTTGTCCAAGCATTAATAGTTTTACTTTGTATGATAATACACAGTAAATACTCAGACGTATATGTGAGAATTAGAACATGCATTAAAAGAAAGACTAAAGTTTAGAAAAATCCCTTCAATCCTTAGTATTTCCATATTACTGAGATCCTCTGGACACAATACCCGTTTGCTTACGAGTGAATGAATCAGCAGTGGTCTCTGGGAGGCCCATGGGAAACATGTGCCCAAGGTAACAGAGAGAGATTTAATCAACAAATATTGACTAAGTGCTTGCTAAACTCATGTACCATGGGCAGGGGTCTTACTAGTTGCAATTTGCCCTGTGCAAATTATTTACCAACAATAAGAGCCTGTCCAGACTTGAGGCAGCCTCCAGGGCAAATGGAATTATCCACAAAGGGTCTGCAGGGCTCTGCCTTCCCCCAAACGCCAGTTCACTCACAAAGTTAAGAAGCTGTGGACCTGCTTTCAAATATGCAATTAAAGTTTGCATAAAATAGAAGCAAACTGAATTGATTGTTTTGACATACAGAGATACTTATCTGCCAAATGATTTTTTTAAGTGGCGCCCATTAACAGATTCTGAATAGGCAAAAGAAAAACTGCAATTACTTTTCTTTGGGGTATAAGAATTTCTGTACACAATTCCATACTACTTCTGCTTTCCTCTACAACTAAAATGATTCTTTTCTATGTTCACTGCATAATACGGAGTCCCCAGAAGAATAATTCATTTAGAAAATAACATTTCATGTTTACCTTTAAATAAACATCTAGAATTTTCTCCTTTGAAGAGGAGGTTGGTTCTTAGATAAAAGTTTCTAATTTGGGGGTCTACAGTGAACCATACTGCAATCTTACTGCCCATCCCTCAAAAGATGGGAGAACTGTAAGGATAAAAGTTTGGAGACAAGTTTTAAATTCCAATGCTATACCAAAGTTCTCAGTTCAGAACCCACCTTATTTGTGGTGTTAAAACCTATCTACCAGGAGTTTTACTCATAAAATCCAACAACTGGAAGCTGCTTGGGTGTACATCAACAGTAAAAGAGATAAACAAACTTAGTTATAATACAATGGAATAAAAAGGTACAAACTATTGATAAAATGTTATGTTGAGTGACAGAAGCCAGAACTGAAAGAGAACATACCGTATGATTCCATTTATAAGAAGTTCTAAAAAGGGAAAAATAATCTATAACAACAACACAACGAAAAAAAGAAACCAAACAAAACCACAGTTGCCTGGGAGTCGCAGGGGGAGTTGTGGGCAAGGACCGATAGGGAGGGGACATGGAGTATTTATGGTATGATGGAGATGCTCTATCTTGGGCTTCATGAATGTACTCATTCCTCAAAATTGGTACACTTAGGATCTGTGTAACCTACTGCATGTAAATTTTGTCATTAAAAAACAAACTTCTGAATTCTAGTCATTGACCTGAAAACTAAAGTGTTTAGGGATAAAGAGTACTGATATCAGAAACTTACTATGAAAGGCATCAAAAAAATAAGTTGGAATTATGGTATAAATATAACAAACTGTTTAAAACCTAAAATCCAGATAGATGGTGAGAACATGAGTATTCAATGCATAATTCTTTCAACTCTATTGTATGCTTGAAATTTTTCATAATAAAATGTTAGTAAAAAAGGAAAAAAAAAACATCTACAGGCTAAGCAATGGGTAGTTACATAATGTTAAGTTTTGCTATGCTCCTAAAACACACACACACACACACACACACGATTAAGATTATGCACAGGCATACCTTGTTTTACTGTGCTTCGTAGATAGTGTTGTGTTGTTTTGTTTTGTTTTGTTTTACAAATTGAAGATTTGTGGCAACCCTGCATCAAAAGCAAATCTATTGGTGCCATTTTGCCAACAACATGTGCTTACTGTGTGTCTTTGTATCACAATTTAATTTATGTACGTATACTTTTTTTTAGACATAATGCTATTGCACACTTAACAGACTGCAGTACAGTGTAAACATAACTTCTATATGCACTGGGAAACCAAAAAAATTCATGTGACTCTTTTTATCATATTTGCCTTATTACAGTGGTCTGAAACTGAACCCACAATATCGCCGAGGTATGCCTATATTTGGACCTTAGACAAATCGACTCTGCCACTTACTAGCAAACTCTTTGCCCTAGTTTCTCAATTTGTCTCTAAAATGGGTGTTATACCACCTACCTTAAAAAAGTTCTTGTGGAATAAATGGAATAATTCATGTAAATCACTAAAACCACATCTGGCACATAACAAATATTTTCTAAATGACAATTGATTTAATATTAATTTTTGTGCCACCTCTGTGAGTAAAAATAAGACATCCACTGACTAAAACATGACACCCTCTTACTTAATTAGTTAACATATCTTTGCCCAAATGGAATTCTTCTTCTATAAGATCAAAGGATTCATCCTTTTTTTTCTAATTTATGAAAAATGGTTCCTGTGACAATTTTATGACACCATCATTTTGGCCTTTGAAAAGCAGGTATGGCATCACCACTGACTCTGAGAAGCACAGTGCTTTCTTTCTGAGGAAGTCAGCCTTCTTCTGTTCACTAGCGCAGGCTGGTGGCCAGAGAAGTTCACTGTCAAAGCCACGGGTCTACCTCTGTCTAGGTCAAGTCATAACACATTTTCAAAGGCTACAGGAATGTTGAGGAAAAACCAGAAAGTCATGAAATATATGTGGTTAAATGATCTGGTAACAGAAAATAAAAGCAGGAACCTGTCAGTGAATCTCAACAGGTAGTAGCCTTAGTAAATTAAAGACACATAAGATTTTTGAAGCTATAATGACTTACTATGAATTGACTCACATGGCTTTCAAAAGACACAGGAAAAATGGTCTCTGGCCCTGTGTATACTGAATCCAAACTTGTAGCTCTTTAAAAACAGAGATTTGCAGGTAGACCCAACCTGTGACATAGCAGCCCACAGGCAGGAAAGTAAAATACAGCGGTGGACAGCGGTGGACGGCAGGCCCGCTGTGTTCCTCTACTATGCAAAATGGAATTAATGGAAGTTCTTTACCTAAATAGTTGATACACCAGACTTTCTAACACTCTGATTTATCAGTACTACTATCTTACATCCACACAGCACTTATATTATTGGAACTTTCAGGCACTTTAAGCAATTTCGAAGGCAACCATACTATGTCATTCCCACTTTATGGAAGGAAGCTGAGGTGACAGAGATCAGCTCCCTGCAGGTCACTTAGCTGGTGGTGGCAGGGCACTCTAAGCCAGTTCTCTCATCAGAGTACCCGCTCCATTCCCACTACGATGCGGACAGATACTTCTCCCATCTTCTCTGAGCACAATTTAAACACTTCCAAATTTTCTCTAAATGTGTAACAAATGTAAATGAAACACAGGAGGACAAAGAGGTTTCAGAGCTTCATAAAATCCTCAAAACTCTGTTTATAAAAGTGTCCTGGAAAAAATTATGAGAAGAAAGAAAAATGCCATACCTGCTTCATCTCCCCAATATGGACATGATCTTTTTGTTTCTCTTCATATAAACATCTCAGGAAAGAGATAATCAATTCATTCTCTCGTTGCTCACTTCTTGGTCTCAATTTCTTTTAAAAAAATATAAGAAACAGAATATATTACATTTAATTTTGTCAACAAAACTGTTGAACTATATCCTTGAAAATACTAACACCTTCCAACCATCCAGTAACGCGTGCTTTTACCCAATCATCTCACTAGAGGGCATCAATGATCCTAAAAGTGTAGAAAACTTAAGAAAAGTACACTGTGGGCAGTGAGCCAGATTTAGCTTTTGATCTCTGATATCCTTACACCTAAAATAAATATTTAACATCAGATAGAAACAGAGTAAAAATGTTGAATAAATAGTTTTGAAAACAGAAAAAAAGAACAAAATCTGTGTAAACACCCAAGGTCAAGAGCCATAACAACTATACGTTTATAAACTCTTATGTTTAGGGAACTGGAAAGAAACACACCAATTGGATTCAGGGCCATGATTCCAATTTAAATGTGGTAGCCAGGAAGCTCTTTGTGGAAGCCCCACAAGAGAAGCACTTCCACAAAAATAAAATTCATGTTATGCCATTAGATTTTTTTTCTTTTCATTAAATTTTCTCTACACCCTTTTTTTCTTCCACAGTTGTGTCAAAGCACACTAGATTAGAAATCAAGACAATTAGATTCTAACACCTGTCTAAAAGTGCGACCAAAGGCAAATCATTTAATCTTAGCTTCCTCATCTGTTAAAATGAGGATTATGCATGAAACATACTCCAGGGTCTCCTCCAGCTCCCCAATTCTTTGGATTTCAAATATCAGAGTCATTTTTTAAAAGACCACCTAATTTAGTGCATTATTTTCTCTTACTATGAAGAAAACAAAACTGAATTACTCTGGAGATACAGAAAGTTTCTAGTCTATAAACTTTGGAGACATATCTTCTCCTGATAATCATCCATTTTCCTGCTCTTCCTCTCTCCCTATACCAAATTTCTACCCTTCTCTTCAAAACAAAGTTGGGGGTAATAAAGGGATCAACTATACAATCATCTGAGTCTTGGTCAATGCCACTCTTGGCAAACTGCTTCCCCAGCTAACTAAGGAACAATTAGTTTATTCTTCGTGTCACAGGCATTAGAAGCAAAGATAACTCACCACCCAGACCTCTGACATCCCCTTTCTTAAAGAAAAAGATCATTTAAAAAGCTATATTAAATGATGAGAAGGGATAGTTTTCATTGTTAACTTCCTGTCCCTCAAATTTTAGATTTAAGGATTTAAAAGTTTAGAAGCTAGAGCAGAGGCTCTTAATATAGACTCCAGGCATGAATCCTGACCCAATACAGTTACATCTACGTTAAATGCCACAAAGTGGATTCTTCCCGATAAAGGTTCTATCGAATCCTCAAAACAGGAAAGAAGCAGTCAAGTACTACAATGTCACCTCAGTGCTATTAGATTCCCAAACAAGGTTATGGATATGCTGCAGTCTCAAGTCCAGGAAAGAAAAGCAGGTAAGAATTACACTGAGAAGTAACTGAGCAGGCACAGCAGTCTGAGGATTGAGCCATTCTTTCTTCTCCTGTATCTTCAATTAAACCTTTGTGCTACCTTCACAAGAAAATATGTATTTTGCTTGGAGAAACTCCTCATGATAGCTTATTTCAAAACTTCAAAAAATAGCTGCAGCCAGTAGTGTAGTAATAAGAGAGGATCGTTATTATTACATTTTTCTTCTCTAAAGAGACATGAAAAAAACTACTTAAATAGGCAGAAAATGAGACTACAACTGAGCAAAAAGTACTACAACAGATTCTTCTCTTTAAAACTTGAAGACAAGAAGAAAAGACTGTTGCAAAGCTCATTAAACATCATGGTGGGAAAGTCACTAAAGAAGAGATATATACATTTATGTATGTTTATGTAAATATAAGGTCAAGAAATAAATCCTTCCTTAACATAATTTTGTGATATGATTAAAGGTTATCCTTCTATAGAGTTCAAAAGATTAGCAAAGTGGCATCTCATTAAGACTCCTCAAGTGACTTCATTATCCTCCATAGTGGCAAATCATTTCTTAAAGTTGATTTAACTTTATAAGCATTTATTAATCAAAGAGACAATTCTGAGGAGTATAATGAAAACTCAAGTTGGGTGACATAACTTTTGAGTCAAAAATTAATTGCCTTGTTTATTCTTTTGTTGCTCAGATGTGGCCTCTCTCTCTAAGCCAACTCTGCAGGTAAACTCACGGCTCCCCCCCACACCTACGTGGGACATGACTCCCAGGGGTGTAAATCTCCCTGGCAACATGGGACACAACTCCTGGGGATGAGCCTGGACCCAGCATTGTGGGATTGAGAAAACCTTCTTGAGGAAGAGAAATGAAACAAAATTAAGTTGTATTGGCTGAAAGATTTCATTGGCTGAGAGACTTCAAATGCACCCAGCATTGTGGGATTGAGAAAGCCTTCTTGAGGAGGAGAAATGAAAATAAAGTTTCATTGGCTGAGAGATTTCAAATGGAGTTAAGAGGTCATTCTGGAGTTTATTCTTATGCTTATACAGATATCCCTTTTAGTTTTTAGTTTATTAGAGTAGCTAGAAGGAAATACCTGAAACTGTTGAACTGCAATCCAGTATCCTTGATTCTTGAAGATGATAGTATAACTATACAGCTTATATTGTGTGACTGTGTGATTGTGAAAGCCTTGTGGCTCAGACTCCTTTCATCCAGTGTATGGACTGATAAGTAGAAAAATGGGGACAAAAATTAAATGAATAATAGGGGGGAATGGAGGGGATGTGATGTTTTGGGTGTTCTTTTTTACTTTTATTTTTATTCTTAATTTTTTTTAGAGTAATGAAAATGTTCAAAAATTGTGGTGATGAATGCACAACTATATGATAGTACTGTGAACAACTGATTGTACACTTTGGATGACTATATGGTATGTCACTATATCTCCATAAAATTGAATTAAAAATAAATAAATAAAAATTAAAATAAAAAATTAATTTGCTTGTTCAAAATTAATCTACCATGTCAGAATTGAGGATGGTGGTTAACTGGGGACGACAGTAATGACTAGGGGACAAAAGGGGGGCATC
Organism: Choloepus didactylus; assembly: GCF_015220235.1. Classification (NCBI taxonomy): domain Eukaryota; kingdom Metazoa; phylum Chordata; class Mammalia; order Pilosa; family Megalonychidae; genus Choloepus; species Choloepus didactylus. The sequence goes on along the minus strand of NC_051309.1, from coordinate 40,648,658 downwards.
TGGGGGAGCTAAAAATATTCTATTTCTGAATCTTGGTGCTGGCTGCACAGGTTTATTCCCCTTATAAGATTTCACTGAACTATACACCACTGATTTTTGTACTTTTCTATAAGTATGCTATATTTGAAGAATTTTTAAAAAAGAAAAATACAAAAAATTTCCTGTTAAGTAAGTAACAAAACCAGTTGTGTTACATGTTTCTTAACCACTTTTCCATGAGTGGCTGATGAATTGGTTGTAAACGCAATTCAAAAAGGAATTTCCAACACCGGGTGATCAATTCCAGGATGCTGGAAAATAACCACTTAAAAGGACAACACTCACTTGGATATTCCATTCTGACATCTTTTTGTAAAATCATAATCACATCTCAAAACAAATAATTTTAAAACCATATAAAATCCAACTGAGTCAATATATATTGTCCACAAAGAGAGAAAAGGATCTTCTGTTCGTTAATTTTTTAAAAATTGTGAAATTACATATTTGATAGGCATTTGAATTAAGTCCTTCCCTGAAATACACTCAATTTGGGTTATGAGCATTGCACTTCAAAGCATTTTATTTACCAGCTCTACTTTGGCATGAGAGCAATTCTTTATACTGAAGAAGCCCAATTTGGATTTAGTACACCTGGCCAGGAGCAGACCAGCATGAGAAGCAAGCAAGCTTCACAGGGTCATCTTCACATACGTCCAATTAGATATATTTTAAAATTATATACTTTTAAAAAAGTCATTTAATAAAAAGGAGGAGGGGGCAGCTCTGCAGTGTCGTGAGTCTTCTTATAGACAGAAGGTTAAGACGGTCATCTGGCACTAAGCATCCCTCTTAGAGTGCTCCAAGTTGGCTTGATTACAGCAGCGATAATCTCCAGCATCAGTTATTACTGAATATCTTTTTCTTATGGTTTTGTTTGGGTTGCCTTTATTCTAACAATCATTTACATAAACACTGAATATGATATGTATAGTTTAATAGCTATTTAAGTAATTATGTACCATTAATTTCCATTTGACTTACAAAAATTTGCCTTTAGAGTTTTTCAGAAACATATTATCTCCCAGGAAAGACTGTGCAAAGGAACATATTCAGGATTCTGCTTATAAGAGGACCCCTGACACTTCATGACCTTTTTGAAAATGTAAAATTTTCAAAAATACTAGCAGGCAGTGCTATCTAACAAGAAACAACTTTCCTGGTTTATAAAATTTTTACAAAAACCAAGAATGGTCATTGAGGAAATAATTCAACAAAACTAACAGAACTATCAGAAGAAAAGGACAATGTCAAATGTATATCATTCAAGGAAAAGTCATACTTACAATGAGGGAAGATAAGTATGAGCTGGCTTTTCAAATCCAATAAACAAGATATTTCCCATCTGGTGTTCAGACAAAACAAAACTTTATGGAGACTTTTAAAATAACAACAGGGGTCCTCAGGATATTATCTGAATGTATTTTTCAAGGCATAGCTAAAAAGCTTTTTTTTGCCCCCAGCAGAACTTTATCACCTGCTTTTCTCTAATGTCTCTTTGTCACAATGTATTGAGTATCTAAAAACTTGCATGGGTCAAAGAGAATCTCAGAATCACATCCAATAGGAACTTCTCAATGCTGAAAAATACTTTGTTGTATATTACCTATACTGATTTACTGCACCATTTTAGGGAAACCTACAAAGTCCTGTCTAGAAAAAAAGAGAAAACTTGCATTAGGGAAGAGATGTATGCCATCTATGCTTGCTAGAAAGAAGTTCCCCAAAATGACTTGCTATCACTCTAGCAGCAAGTGCTGGCATCAGATGAACAGGTCTTGGCTTCAACTGTAAATGCATTAACAATCGGAAGAAAATCCTCTGTACCTTTCTGAATTCCAAGTAAAAAATCAGCTTTGTCTCAAATTATTGTGTACTTCGAACTCTAAAGATCCTTCAAGAAAAAACAAAGTAGTGTATCTCAAGTTGATTCAGAAGAAAACAAGAAAATTTAAAGCCAATTGACGGAGATAAGGAAAAATGTGAAAAGTACCCTTTAGGCAATTGATGAAATAAAAAATTTTCCTATGCTCTCTTTTCTACAAATATATGCAATTCCATTGTAGTGAAATAAGGGAACAACAGAACTCTAAGATGATTAAAAAGAAAAACACAATGCTTTAATATTTTATATTAGCAGAAAATGGATTCTGGCTTCCATTATACAGTCTTTACCCCAAAACAGTAAAGGGCTTAAAATCCACAGAATTGCTAGCCTTCTTGTTTTGTTTATTGATACCTCTATTTGTAGAACCCCTGGCTCCTCCCACCTCCTCAAACAAAAAAAAAAAAAAAAAAAGAGAGAGAGAGACAGAGATTTACTCTTTGTTTTGATGTGCTCTCTGTAGCAAAGTGCCAGAAAACCATAGAAAATGCCCCTTGGATAAGGCAGACATGAAATTTTTGATGAACTCATTAAAGATACATAATGCACAGATAATAGGCATGTGTGCCAACACATACGGCTTGGTGTCCCTGAGCTAAGGGGCATCTGAACGCAAGGACAAGAGTCAGTTTCCAGGTATAAATGCAGAAAGCTGATGAGCATGGGTTTTCTGTTGTTTTAGTTTGATATTTACATGGTAGGGCTGAATGCACTGAAATTGGAGTGGGAAGGGGCTGGCAGAGGTTTCCCACCAAGCAGATGAGCATACATGAACCGGAGCCCATGGTCTGCAGACCATGGCTCTTTCTACTAGATGATTTCCTTTCTGTCATTCTAAAATATTTCTTTCCAAGTTTCAAGGGAGAGAAGTCCACATGGTAGTCAGTCTCACCATGGAAGCCAAGACCTTATCTGAATCTGCAATTCTGACCTGGCCCCTCTACAGGGACTGTTAAAGGTTACACTAAGAGGAACTCAGTTCCATTTCCTTGGAGTTGTGATATACTAGTTTGCTGTTTTTTACAGATAACATTTCACAGGTAAGCTGCCTGCCTTTTCTTTTCTTCTAGAAATTGAAACAGTACTATACCTGAACCTCCTCAAAAATAGTTGCTTGCTCCTGATTAGTTAATGTTGTCAGATGTTTCTGGAGTTCTAGTTTGGTTTTGGAAGTATTCATTCCTATTAAGAGAAAAGAGGAACATGAAAAAGCATTATGTAAACATTAGGAGGTAGAGTTAACACCTTCCGTAAGCACTCCCTATAGGGTCTTACCCACAGGACTTCTTGGCCTTACACTGCATCTCAACTTGCTTCAGGCTTTCTAGGTTGCATGGTGACAATGACTGACATTTTTAAACCAAGCCCTTATATGCAAGGCACTGTATTAAATTTAGGCCTGCATCATTTCATTTAATTCTCAAGACATGCTAATGAAATGGGTTCTATATCCCCATTTTTAAATTAGGGAAATTGAGGTCCCAGAGCTTACACAATTCCCAAAGACCACCAACAGAGTCTAACTTCAGGTTTATGTGCTTCCAAATTACTTTCTTCACCACTACTCTATTTTAAACCGTCTCACACAATGAAAACACAGCCCTTAGAAAATGATAAATTCTCATGAGATATTTTTATGAGAACATGACAACTTCTTATTACAGAAAAATGTAACTATCAGTCAGTTTGAAAGTTGACCAACATTTTTCTCTTACATGTTAGGCTTCCTTCACATAAAATTGATTCATTTGGCTAATGATTTTCCTTTTACAGCCACACGCTTAAGATTCTTCGGACCACTTAATTAACATGACAGAGGGTTTTTGAGAAAACATTATAAAAATAAAGTCATTATGTAAGAATTTTAGCGCCTGCTAAAATCTGGTATTTTAAAAAGTTCCTTCCACATGCAAACATGGTTCAGAGTGTTATGTCTTTTCCTGTTGTCCAGAGATAAATATTACATAAGGTGAGAAGATTAAGAATGAAAGCATTTGCTGACCTGCCTGCCCATGAAACTGCTGATGGTTACTTTTATTCCAGGGGCAGCCCAACCCTCATCGGCCTGCTGCTCCCTTCTCCTTGCCCAAGATGATGAACCGCTGGACCGGAGCTTGGCAAAGGCTCTGAGCTGGAGAACAGTGTCAGGTGTGCCTTATAACAAAGACTGACCAGCAGCATGACCAGAAGGGAGAAAGGGGATGCCTGCTGAGATCAGAGGAGCCAGGGACTCCCAGACGCGGAGCCAGTGACTTGTCTGAGGAAGACAAGTTTGTTGAGGTCCAAAGAAGCAACACTTGTCAAAGGTGGGGAAGCCAATGGGCAGCCAGCTTGCCCCAGAGTCAATACTGCTCCTCGTCACTGCAGCTGACAGTGGCCTCGACACCCACCTAACACAGATGCCTGAGGAGAAAGCTGCTGCCCCTACTCAAACCATGGCAGCTATCTTGTCTTACAGGAAGTGGTTCTTTTTTAACCAAGAAAATCCCGTGAGGCCACCTTATAAACAAGAACCAATATTTCCTAAGAACTGCTAAGCCTCTTTGGCTCAACAATTTACATGTGTTAGCTCTTTTAATCCTCAAGACAATTGTGTGAAGGGGGTACTATTTTTAGTATCCCCAAAGTATAGATGAAGAAACTGAGGCAGCACAAGTCAAGTATTTTGTCCAAGGCCATCAGCTAAATAAGGGACAGAGTGAGAATCTCAGTCCGGGTCTGTCTGCCTCCAGAAACCAACCTTGAGTCCCCTGACCACCTCCCTTTACCAGAGGAGTCAAGTTGCCTCACACACACCCAGGTGACTTCAAAACAAATGTTAATTCAGAGGTGAGTTAAAGTGCAGAAAGTGCAAATGGGTTGTTGTCAATGCAATTCAGTTTCTGTTCTGGAAAGCTGTCAAGCTGTACAAGCCAAGGTAACATTAAAAAAAGGCTTTACTGTATTAACTACTTAAGTGATAAAGTAGTATTTAAATATATGAATAAAATAAATAATCAACAAGTAAAAGTCCTCTCTACTTATGGTGGATGACTGTCACAGTCTAAGCATATTTTTAAAATATTGTATGGTTTTATGAAACATTAATATGTGGGGGGGGGGCTCAAATCCAAGCTCTACGAAGAGTTAAACTAATTATACACTTTTAACAATCTTAGGTGAAATCATGAAATACAGACTGTTCTCTATATTGAGCAGCATCACATGTGCTTTCAGGATGCTGCATTGTTAGGTCTTTCTTGCCCCATCTCAAGAGAGAGGACGGTCCCATCTAGGTCTGAGTGCCTCCCTCTTCACTGCTTGTTTACCCAGAGCCTTCCAGCTTCAGCCACTCAGCAGGTGACTTTTGTAGCAAGGTCCCATGCTGAAGTCACCCACTCAGAGGGCTCCACGTGATGCCAAAAGGGTTTATGGGGAAAAGGAAGCAAGGAGCAAAGAAGAAATAGATAACCGGACTCAACGGAATTTCCAAACTCAATCCCTCCTAGCCAGCATTGCTAGGGAGGCCCCTTCACACTGCTGGGTGCCGAAAAGGCTCTCACTAGAGGGAGCACTAATGAATGGCTTGGCTTTGCCAGAGGAAAACTGACTGTGAGAGCAAGAGAAAAATCTCAGTTCAACATTTTTTTTTTTTTTTAACTTAAGTGAAAATATAATTTATCCTAGTAATTCCTGTTTTAGTTTGCTAATGCTGCCGGAATGCAAAACACCAAAAAGGGATTGGCTTTTATAAAGGGGGTTTATTTGGTTACACAGTTAGTCTTAAGGCCATAAAGTGTCCAAGTTAACACATCAGCAATCGGGTACCTTCACTGGAGGATGGCCAATGGTGTCCGGAAAACCTCTGTTAGCTAGGAAGACACATGGCTGGCATCTGCTCCAAAGTTCCGGTTTCAAAATGGCTTTCTCCCAGGACATTCCTCTCTAGGCTGCAGTTCCTCAAAAACATCACTCTTAGTTGCACTTAGGATATTTGTCCTCTCTTAGCTTCTCTGGAGCAAGAGTCTGCTTTCAACGGCCATCTTCAAAATGTCTCTCATCTGCAGCTCCTGTGCTTTCCAAGTGTCCGTCTTGGCTGTAGCTCCTCTTCAAAGTGTCACTCTCAGCTGCACTGAGTTTCTTCTGTTATGTCAGCTCATTCATATGGCTCCACTGATCAACTTAGACCCACCACGAATGGGCGGAGCAACACCTCCATGGAAATTATCCAATCAGAGTCATCACCCACAGCTGGGTGGGGCACATTCCAAAGAAACACTCAAAGAATTACAATCTAATCAACACTGATAACATCTGCCCACACAAGATTACATCAAAGATAATGGCGTTTGGGGGACATAATACATTCAAACTGGCACAACTCCCAAAACTTTCTAACTTTTGAGAATTAACTAATGATTCTAAACTTTAAGTTAAGCAAAATGCTATATAAAAACTACTCATTAGGAGCTGGGGGAAGGTGCAGAGGTGTTGGACTTCCTCACCTGGACTGGTGTTGATGTCATCACAAACACTGGGACTGGCGGTTTGATGTGCTGAGCCCTTGGTCATGGGACTTGCCCTTATGGGGCTTGTTGCTGTGGAGGAGAGGCTAAACTCGCATATGGTTGTGCCTAAGAGTCTCCCCCTGAGTACCTCTTTGTTGCTCAGATGTGGCCCTCTCTCTCTCTAACTGAGCCACCTTGACGGGTGAATTCACTGCCCTCCCCCCTACATGGGACCCAACTCCCAGGGGTGTAAATCTCCCTGGCAATGCAGGATATGACTCCCAGGGATGAATGCGGACCCAGCATCGTGGGACTGAGAGTATCTTCTTGACCAAAAGGGGGACGCAAAATGAGACAAAACACTTTCAGTGGCTGAGAGATTTCAAATGGAGTAGAGAGGTCACTCTGATGGACTTTCTTATGCGCTATACAGATAACACCTCTTAGGTTTTAATGTATTGGAATAGCTAGAAGTAAATACCTGAAACTACCAAACTCCAACCCAGTAGTCTGGACTCCTGAAGACGATTATATAATAACGTAGATTACAAGCGGTGACAGGGTGATTGTGAAAACCTTGTGGATCACACCCCCTTTATCTAGTGTATGGATGAGTAGAAAAATGGGGATAAAAACTAAATGACAAATAGGGTGGGATGGGGGGATGGTTTGAGTGTTCTTTTTTCACTTTTATTTTTTATTCTTATTCTGATTCTTTCTGATGCAAGGAAAATGTTCAGAAATAGATTGTGGTGATGAACGCATAACTATATGATCATATACTGTGAACAGTTGACTGTATACCATGGATGATTGTATGGTATGCAAATATATTTCAATAAAACTGAATTTAAAAAAAAAAAAAAAAACTACTCACTAGAACCAGCAGTGGTATATAATTCAAACACACAATCGAGTAGAGCCGCACCTTTCACATGTGATCCGTACACAGTGCACTTCAGAGGGGAGCGAGCGGCTAGTATAATCAATATGTGCCGTATATTTACTCTATTTTATAGATTCCAAGTCATAATTTGACTACATCACTGATTAAGAAAATGAGCCCTTTAAGTCTTTCTTTTTGAGGTCATGTCACTGGTCCTCTCCACAGTTAATGGAGTTCTTGGTGAGACCACAACTTCTTGTTACAACTGCTCCTATGGGAGCATACAAGTTTTAATAAACCACTTTTTACACTTACTAGAAATACAGTATAGCCAAAAGCAAGGGTTTAAAACTGTTCAATAAATAATAAGCATCTCCTCTACGAATGCCTCAAACCATATGTCATCTATATTTTTAGAAATGCTTCCCATCACATACCAAAACATACCCTCACCTGACTTCCCATTGTGCTACTATTTAACGGATGCTTTTAAATTAGTGTAGCTTATTGCTTTGATTGGATTTCACAAGGTAAAAAATGAATTAAATGATTAATTCCAAAACTGCAGCAAAAGTCCCTTCACTGACTAAACCTTTCAGCTCCAACTTTCTGAAAACTAAACCAGACCAAAGAAAGATTTATCAAGTGGAACTCTGGAAACATTCTAGTTCCTGCAGATTCTGATCTGCTTTATCATCAAAGCCAACGTCACCGCTGGCTTCTTAAATAAGCTCTTAAGGGATGTTTCTGTCATAGTTTACCTTATCTTGACAACCACTAGGAAAAGGGTTAGTGATTGCCTCAGTTGGGATCTATTTCTAGTTAAAGCAAAACTCTTTCGGTTCCCAGCTATATTTTGTATAATGTCAGCAAACAGTAATAACTAGGAAAACAAACAAAAAAATTAATCATTTTGATTCACTTTAAAGAGCACTGTAATGCCAGCAACTGAACACTCTCAAACCTTAAGACAGCTGTTAATTTATCACATTTAAAAAGGAAAATCAAATCTAAATAGCAATAACGTTTTTCTTTACATAATTATAGTTTATATTAAGTATCCCAGATATACAGAAAATTATCAAATCTTTGTTTTCTCTTTACAATAACATGGGTTTAGGTCATGTGACTCCCCCTAAAACTATCTAAAAAAAGGTTTTAGAAATCCTCTCATAACTGGAACAAGATGCAAAACCAAGAAAAAAGAGGTATAAAACTCTTCATCTCCTAGATTCCCTCTGATGCACATCACTGCCCACTTTCACCCTAACCCCTGTTTTGTCTTTTTTCCCTCTGCCCATCCCTGCAGTCACAGAGATTTCTCTCCTCCTACCTGAGGCAAATCCCTCCAGAGAGACCACTGCTACTCCACTCCAATGGTCGGGCCCACTGGGCTGTGAATTTGCTCAAACATATCCAGTTCTAAAAAGTCTGCTGGAGCCTTCCCCAGCATGGCTTCTCTTGGAAAGACTGGTTCGATGGGCAGTATATCTAGGGTTTTACCAGCAGGGGCTAAATCCTGAGTTCATCACAGACTGGTTTATTCCTCAACTTCTCTAATTCTCAGTTTACTTATTCATAGAAGGTGCAAAAAAAAAAAAAAAAAAAAAAGCCCCTTTTCCTCCCAGAAATGTGGGGAGGATTAAATGGACAATACATATTAAATAAAGCACTTAGCACAGTGCTTGGAACATTTTAAGGATCCAATAAATATTAGCAACAAATAACACACTTTATTGTGGTTTATTCCTAAACCATATTTCCAGACACCATCAACAATACTCTCAGTCACCACTTCTTTTATTCCTTTCCATTTGCTCAACTGCAACGTGTCTTCTGCACTCTCCACTCCATTAAAACGGTCCTGGCACTTTGGGTTTCTCAATTAGAAGGTCATGGGAAATTCGTCAACTCTTCTCTGACTAGATCTCTCTACAGAGGCCAATATTATTGACCATTCTCACAACCATGAGAAAGGCTATGCAACTAGTTTTGGAACTTCTGTTTCCCTAATTCCTCTTCAACCCTCAGAGTATGTTGGTGGGGAGATAGTAGAAGGGGTATGGATTTTCATCTTTGTATCTCAGCATGTAGCACAATGTCTGATGTACAAAAGACATCCACTGCCTCCTGTAAATGCCTGTAGCTAACATGCTATGCAGCCTGTGCCATGCAGAACATTTCAACAAATGCCTACCATCTAGGGTTTTCTCATGACCTTTAATTCCCAATGTTTTAAAGCTGGAAAGGGGTCCATGACTCACCCTCTATCCTTTCACAGAGCTTGTGCATGTACTGCACAGGACATCCCTCGCACAGCTGGGCTGGCACTTTAGAAGTCTGCTGCACAGCTGCCACTGTGAAGGCCTGCTTCAGGGTCATCATAATTTCATCGACCTAATCAAAGAGAAGAGAAACTGTAGCCAGCAAAAAGATTTAAAATTAGCTAGCCTAAAAAACTAAAACTCAGCTGAGCTGACAGCAAACCCTCTTCTAGGTATATACTCCAGAGAACTGAAAGCAGCCTCCAAGAGTTATTCGCACACCTATGTTCACAGCAGCATTATGCACAATAGCCAAAAAGTGGAAGCAACCCAAATGTCCATTAGCAGATGAATGGACAAACAAAATGTTGTGTATACACACAATGGAATATTACTTAGGTGTAAAAAGAAAGCCTGATGCATGCCACTACATGGATGAACCTTGAAGACATCATGTTGAGTGACATAAGACACAAAGGGACAGATACTGCATGATTCAACTTATATGAAATAGCTAGAATATGTAAATCTATTAAGACAGAAAATAGAATACAGATGGAGGTGGGGTGATAGGGAGTTAATGCATAATGGGTGTAGGGTTTCTGTGTGGGAAAGTTCTGGTAATGGATGGTGGTGAAGGCAGTGCAACATTGTGAATGTCATTAATCCCACTGAATGCTGTCCTTGAGAGTGGTTGAGATGAGAAAGTTCATGTTACATATATATTTCCACAACTAAAAAGAGCAACTATAGAGACAATGACAATTAAATGCAATACATAATCCTGAAATGGATCTAATAATAGAGGAGAAAAGGCCCAAAAGGACATTATTGGGACATATGGAAAAATGGGAATAAAGACAAAGCTTTATATAAAGGTTAAGTTTCTCAAACTTGATAATTGTACTTAAGGTGGTTACATATGTGGATATCCTTGTTTTTAGGAAATGTGTGCATGGAGGTATTATGTACTCAAGTAGAATGATTTATACAATCTATTCTTAACATAAGTTTAGAAAACTGATATAATGATACAGTAAATGTAGCAGAACATTAAAACTGGTGGATCTGGGTATTTCGGGGGGTAAGGGGGTGGTTGATGTTGGAGTTATCTGTATGGGCTTTATATTACTTTTGCAACTCTCCTATGAATTTGAAATTATTTCAAATTAAAACACTTTTTGAAAAGTTAGCTAGGCTGAGATTTGACACTGTGGAAAGAACTAAGATTTTAAGATTTGTCTGAATTACTAATCACAAATTGTCAGATGATAACCACAGTAACTGCCAGATTGAAGTATGAGAAATACTACCTGAATACTTAAATCTTTTAAAGGAGATTATGTAAAAAATTAAAAATACAAATTAATTGAGTGAAAAATCAAACTCCTCTTATCAAAAGTTCAAGACAGCATATTAAAATGCTAAACTGGAGGGTAAAAGTGGACAGATTCTCCTGAAATAATGAAAATTGAAAATGGGCACCCAAATATGCCTCAGACGTGTACTAACTAGTTATTTAAACAGTCATGAATGAATGAATGAAGTTGAACAGTAGTATGTCAATAAGGCTACACAGCTTTACTAAGGGAAAAAAAGTCAGTGAATCTGAAATTCCTTGTAAATAGAAGACAAGGAATTATTAATCCTCTCTTACCAGAGCTTCATTTGTGCACTGAAACACATAACATACGAAATGAAAGCCTCCAATTCCCGAAGACTCTCGGCAGATAAACCCAAAATGGTCCACATGTCTAATGCCCTGTTGAAGGCAAGCAAAAAAGAGAACGTAATGTTGAGTTGTGTCCAAAAGAGGCACAATATCCAGAAATGCAATTTAAGATTTACACAGCACAATTTTAAAAAGCACTAAAAAAATTACTTTTCTCTCAAATATTTCAAAATAAAAAGCAACTCACAGCATCATCTCTCAACTATGATGAAGAGTAACATCATTCTCAAAAATGCTACGTTGATAACTCGGTAAAATTCTTTCATCAGTTATAACAAAGGTACTATACCAAAGCTAAGGGTCAATAATAGGGGGGTATAAGAGGTACAAGATTTTTTTTTTCCTGGAGCAATGAGAATGTTCTCAAGTTGATTGTGGTGGTGAATGCACAACTCGGTCATTATACTGAGAGCCACTGATGGTGCACTTTAAAGGGATTATATGCAGTGTGAATAAAACTGGTAAAAAAAAAAAAATGCTACTTTGAGTACACCCACAACAACAGCAGAAGACTGGAAAACAAGTTTTAACACTCATTCTAGTACTAAAAGGAAGTGGAGAAAAACTGACACAGAAAAATTAGAACTTCTGTTAGATATTAAAGAATTAGAACAACTTGCAGAATCAAAGGCAGAACCAGAGATCAATGAAGAAACACAACCATACACACATACATGCACCTGTATGCACACACACACAAAGGCACTGCACACTTGTGCACACACTTGCATGTACACCCAGACTCAAAGATTGAAAAAAAATTTTTTAAGTATATTTGTACTCTTAAAATAAATGATAAATACTAAAGTATACCAGTATAAAGAACAAGTCAAAGATGATACACACGCAGAGTAGAGGAGATTTTAAACATGACATATTAAGTTCAAGGATCTCTCATAGTTTTCTAAGGGCTCTTTTCAGTAAATGTTATTATGTAAACCTAGTTCAAAAACATCACCTAACAGAGGCACCTTGGAAAAGATGAATATTAATTTGTCAGTGCCCTCTGAAAGCATCAACATGCAGATATATGAGTGCTGAGAGCTTGAAGTTCAGGCAATCATGCAAACTGCACGCTTTAGGAAATAATAAAGCTATTACGTGGGAAAAGCAAACATTTAACACTAATATTTATATTAGCAGTAAATGAAGAAGAAGTTCTGTTCATAAGCTCACTCTCAAATATTTTTCAGTAAATGAGTAGCCACTGCCATATGCTGGCATATCAATTAATGTTTCCAAAAGCAAATTAAGGCTATGCTAGAGGTTACTATTTAGAGGAATATGAATTAGAAAATGATATTCTTTGTAAATGGTTCCCTATTTGATATATGAAGGAGCATTCCTATTTTCATATTTTGCAAAAGAAAAGTTTCCTTTTGAATACTTCAGTAGATCATGTCATAAATTAGAAAACACTGAGATTTTCATATCTTATTAATTATAGAAATGAGAAGTTAGATTTAAAAAAAAAAAAATAATAACTTCAAGTGATCTCATTATTTGGTAGGAAGGTCCTGAGTAAAAGTTGCATGTCTCATTGTAATTGGCAGATTCCTCCAAAGTCTCTATAAAACCCGTCTTGGAGATTATCAAGAAAGAAATTTTCAAGTAGATACACTAATCTGAATAAAATGTTCTCTAAGATAAGCACTGTGTGCTATATTTTAAGGGAGAAAAAAATGATGGTTGGTACCAAAAAGTTATGAATTTCTATAAAGCAGAAATATCTATTTTTAAAAAGAGGAGTATTTGTGTGTACATGTAAATCTGTAACACACACACATACATTGAAACCATGACTGTGTAACATCACTATCAATAATTGCAAAAAAAGAGATCTGTTTTCTCCAGAACATTACTGTCACTGAGAGCAAAATTTTTTATTTCAAAATTATATTTGTAATTTACCTTAATATAGCAAGGCAAAAGAAAAAGAAATGCAAGATCACAAACCAAATAATTAGAAAACATACACCTTGTTGTACTACAGATTTGTTTTTTAAATCATTAAAAAATTCAATTGCAATTGAACCAATAACCCATTTCAATTTACCTGAGAGCAAAACGATATCTCCTTAAAATTTTTCTCAAATGCTATTTTTTTGGTGTCAGGACTGATGAGGTAAACTTCAGACTGGCCAATCTTAAAAAACAAACAAAAAAAGAAACTAGGTTTTCATGAAAATTGAATTCAAATTTATTATACACACATTCTTATTTCAAGATTTAAGAAAATAAAGAATAAAAAAAGCAAGTTCCCATGAAATTCTGATTATATCATTGTAGGAAATCATTTCAAATGTTATAATGTATCCTAAAGATTTCATAGGATGTAACACAGGATAATTATCAGTACATTCACCTCCATATGTCTACAGTCTTCTTTGAGGGGAAAGGACCAAATATTCCAAAAGTAGACAAAGGTTTAGATCTAACACCCCCTTTATAAGGAAATGTTTCACCATGCGTGAATCTTACAGAAAACTGAAGTTTCCCTTTTAAAACTTCCAAAACATTTTCAAATGATTAATTCTTTCTGCAAAGTCATTTAAAATTATTGTTAAAATAATCTACCATTTGTTAAGTACATACTTGGTGTTAGGAATTTACAGACATTATTTACCTGACCTTTTAAAGTTAGAGCATTGGCATAGATTAACATAGTCTCATTGACTTGGGTTATCATAACAGACATCCATTATAGTAGAGTATTGTGCTGTAATGCCTGTATTAATTAATGAATTGTGTGCATGCTCTTTAGCTGCCTCCCTGGCTCCATGCCTCCAGATCACTAAGCTTCTTACGTGTGTTTTCCCACAGTTTTAGTTTCTCCTCAGGATCACATCCTAACACTGTCACTAACTCACAGTTCCATTCCCTCCTCTAAACTCTTTACATTTTGACGTGGAACAGAAATCAGATATCCAAGTTTGTTGGAAACTGTGGTATAAGTAGGGAAATTTATACTGTGAATGTGGGGTCAAGAAATGTGCATTCTATCTGGGTCATGGACTTTGTAATGAAAATCATTTTTTCTCACTTATTATTTCTGAACTATATTCCAGTCAGTTGACATTGACAGGTGGACAGCTGTTTGCCTTTATCCTTCCCTGGAAACCAAGTATGATTAAAAAACTAATTCATTTTTAATATGCAACATCTTTCTGAATTAGACTAGACCATGTGTCTCTCTACAGGAGGAACCAACTAGCTCATTACAGAGAAAAGATGCAAATGTGTATAAACAATGAATGAATCTCTACTTTGGATATGTTGAGTCCCTTTAGAAGTAAACGTCTTTACCTACACAATGAAGATAATCGTTACTTATTTTTAAAAACAGCTTTTGAAAATCTGACAGCTGAGAATCTCTAAAGCATAATTACTTGGTTGTGGCTGGGTATAAACAGCAAATCAGAATTTCAAGTTGGGTGGGACGCTGGAGATCGCTCTCATTTCCTGTCACATCTAATCAATCAATGTGTCCCATCAACTAGACCTCTTGAGTATCTGTCCACTTCTCTCCATCCCACTACCTTCACTTTCCAAGCTGCCACCATCTCTCACAGGCACTATTGCAATGGACCCTTAACTCTTCTCCCCAACCTATTCTTGCCTTTCTCAAAGTTTACCTTTTTCTGGTAGCCAAAGACATTTCATAACAATCTGTTAAGTTTTAAGCCCTTCAGTGACTTTACATTGCTTTTGAGATAAAAACCCAAATCCTGAACATGACCCAAGGCTCATGGCTAATGAAGCCCCTGCCTCCCTTACTGGGCCCATTCTCTCCCCACCTTCCCTCCTTGCCCTTGGTGCACAGTCATCTGGCCTTCTTTCTCATTCAACAAGTATCCACTGAAAACCTGTCTTGTGCTTAGGCTGTGTTCTAGGCACTGGTGATGATGGCAGTGAACAGACATAAAAATCCAGGTCCTCATGGAGCTTACCTTCTTGGGGGCATGTAAGACATAAAATATTTAACTCATCTGATTTATAATCATGTCAGATGCTGAGACATGATGTGGATAAAAATAAAGCAAAGCAGTGGAGTAGGATGGGAGGTTGCTGTTAGCCTCACTGATAAGATGATTTCTCTACGTCAAGTACACATTGCAGCAGAGACTGAAAGAAGCGAGGAACCAAGACTCATGAAAATCTGGAAGGAAGCATGCCAGCCAAAGGAAACAGCAAGTGCAAAGACTTTGGGGGTTGTCCCAATACCAAGCTCCATTACTCTCCTAGGGGCTTCTCACCTGCTGTTCTCCACACCCAGGATACACAAGGTAGTCAGACCCAACCCTCTGTTCAGTGAAACTCACTTCCATAACAGCCTTCCCTCATTCCCTAAAATTCTCTCTCTCAGTATCCTCTGCTTCTTCTTTGCAGCATTGATCACAGCTGTAATTAGATCATTACTTGTGCAACCAGTTGTCTGACATCTGTCTCCCTTACTGAGCTCTAAATTCCACATATGCAGAGACCATGCCTGACTTGTTCACTGCTGTATTTCTAGCCTACAGCCTAGGACTTTGTAAACAGCAGTCACTCAATAAATGCTTGCTAAATGAGTGTACTGAACAGCTTTCCCAGTGATACGAAAAGAATTTTTGTTAAAATATAGCTCACAGATCAAAACACAAGCCTGACTGCCAATGTGTACTAGGCCAACAATGAAGAGGGGAAGAAATAAATCAGCCCTCTCGACCCTCTGACACACCATCTTGACATGAAGCCACACAGCATTAACCTCAGGGGCCAACTTCCTCACTGCATGACCATCTCACTGTGCTGAGTTAGGCACAAAAACAAGACATTACATTTAAGATAAATTTGCTGTCTATAGAATGTGAAGGCAAAAAAGCAGCAGAGAAGGGGACCAAGAAAAACTAGTTCCCTGCCCCGTCAGAGACCGGTTCACTTCTGGGTTAGCTCTCAGTTCTGTGAGATCAGCCCCAGTGGCTCTCAGGGAGGGCAAAAGCCACCCAGAAGATCCCCAGTTCTGCATGGAACCCAGGAACCCCAACTCCTAGGGGGGGTTCCTCTGTCCACTCCTTTTCTGGCATTTGGCTCACTGTCAGTTTACCAATTTTTCTTTTTCAAGAAAAAAGTGAGTAAGCAGTTGCCCAAATAAATATTTCGGTTTGAGTATAAATTTCAAATACCATGTTAACTGCAAAGCCAATTTTCCCAATTAACAAAGAGTAAAGGTTTTAAAAATTAATGAAAATAGTAAAGAGGGCAATTTCCAACTAAAAGATTCTGTTGAAAACTATTACTTGAAATGAACATACATTTTTAAAAACCCTTTTCTTTTTTGGCCTCTTTCATGTATTTTAACTGTTCTTTCCAAATGGAAGGTGTCTTTACAATCAGGGGAGAAAAAACAATATACCAATTATACAATGATATAAGATGCATTCTATTTATGATTCCCCTGATGATTTTAAAGGCTTATGACTGAAAGAAGGATTTTATCCTGAGAAAAGAAATATTCAATATAAAGATAGATGGATCCACACAAAACTGCCAAAAACAATTTACTAAGCATCTTCACTCAATAAAGCATATTTTCTTTTGAACATTTGTATCTGAGACTGAGGACAAGCACAAGGCTACTATTATTTTACCGTGAAGAGCATAGTTCGATTTTCCTCAATATCGGTCGGCTGCACAATATTGTGTCCACTAATAAGGTGGTTTGCAATGTCATGTTCCTCAAAAGAGCTGAATAAACTACTAGTTCTAAGGATCCCATCATGAAATTCCTTCTTAAAGGCCATTGAACGAAGTCCAGGCTGGGAGAGGGACTTCCGCATAGGCCTCTGGGCCTGCTCCTCATTGCCCACCGTATGGAATACAGATCGGAATTTATCCGTTAAGGAAAATCCTCCCACAGTATTTGTGGTCTCAGAATTCTGAGACAGCAAGTCAAATTCTGCTTTCCTGCTGCAACTGATGTGATTGAACTTCTCGATGCATTCATCTATCAGTGCTGGCGGGGCCTTCTTGTGAGCTACCGTCACTCGGCCACAAAAGAGCACCTCAAACTTCTTGGCGAATGTGTCGTCAAACTCAGATGGGCAATGGAGCTCCTCTTGGCGGGCAATCTTCCCAGCCTGTCTAATGGAGCTGATGATCTCAGGCACCTAGCGGGAAAGAAAGGCATGTTACTTGGAGCATGAAGTGGTTGGTATTCACAAACAGCACATACCTGGAATGAATACACAAACAGCAAGTACCAAGCTCTTTCATACACTCCACTATATATTCCAATGTGTGGTAGTGAAGGAAGGACCCCAGGGAGAGTCAGGGACTGTGGCTGCCCTCCCAAGGCAGAGGAAGAGACAGGAAAGACGCTCTCTTAAGCACCTGTTATGTGCCAGAAGTTTACATACCCACAACACCCTTCAAGGTCAAGTAACTAGCACAAAGATACACAGTTCAGTGGTAGCAGACATAGGCTTCAAACCCAGGTTGGTCACACTCCAAAGCCAAAGGTCTTCTCTGGAGAAGCCATCACCTCCCAAAGAGATTTCTCCAGTGTGGCTCACCAAAACATGCAATTACTCTAGATTTCATGGCAGTGTACCTTAGAAAATCTCCCACAATAAATGATGAGATGAGGATGACAAGCAAATACTCCAAAAGAAATTTTCTTATAAAATAACTTTTCAAGTTATAACATCATTATTTTCTTCAATGACAACTGACAGTTTATTACTGGGCCCAATATTTACTGATAGCTGAACAGCATGACTAAAAAGCTAGGAGATTCTAATTGAGGACTAAAGAACCCATTACTAGTGTCATTATCACAGTAATACACTGAAGCTTCTCACATGGAGCCTACAAACCCTTTGATTTCTAATGTAAAATCACCACCAAGAGAATGTACAAAAGGGTCTCATCTGCTTTGGTGTCATCCCTACTGCTATATCCTCTCATCATTAACTTCTGACCAAATCCTTCAAAGAAGCAGCAGTCACAAAGATTAATCCACAACTGCAATTAATAAATAATAATTTAGATGATGTACAGCCACAACACTAAATTTAATACACATGTCCAGTGAAAACAAGACAGACATGAATTTAATCTTCAAAAGGAAGAATATACCTAGTTTTTATTATAACCTAACACCAAAACTAATTTTTCTCTTTTTTCTAGTAAGGAAAATTCAATTTAAGGCCCAATAACCAGACTTTTTAACATTATATAGAAGGCTTTTTAACAATAGTATAGAGAAAAAAACCTAAAGCCCGTTTCAATTCAGGTCAAAGGTCAACCTATACTATAAAGGAAGGTGATTCCAGTAGATTTTAAAAGTATGCTTACATTCTATAATCCCAAAAGATCCAATAATTCAAAAATTTTTTCTCTTTGTGACTGCATACCAAGCACACCTTAAAGACAATCTCTGTAGAGATCATGATATATCCTTTATTGTATTTCAAACACCGTTTATTGTACAAAGAGTCAAAATATCTTTAGGGATATTTAATATTTAAAAGGTGATTCCTGAAGCATGGTAAGACGTAAACAATACTAAATACGCCAAAATTGCAACACATAACAAGGGTCTATTTATAAAGAGGATTTGCTTGTAATGCAGCTCACTCTTACGCTGCAAAATAGTTATGCAATATGTTGGTGGCCTAAAAATTGTTAATATAAAAAGAAGACAAGACAGAGAGAAGAGAGAGTAGGAATTCTAGGTTCCATTCCTTTACTAATGATTCATCCAAGACCTTGGCAAAACCTGCCCTAATTTCCCTCTGGGGAAAAAAAATGCCTATAAGATTTTTCAGGTAAAAGTTATTTCTGTGATGTAAAGAATAACGATTTTTTAAAAGAAAATTAAGAAATTTATGCAAGTAAAGAGCCATGCCACTTTTCTAGTAAGTGAGTGAGATTATTTTATCAGGAGTTATGTGAATCTTTCCAATTATTAACCTACTATCTGAATAAAAAATTCAAAGGTTATTCAGTCCTTCGAGGCTTGTTAAGGTATCTGTCATTTCTATATGCTGTATCTCCCACTGTACATGAAGTCAGTAAGGGTATCTTTCATTACATATTAAAGGGGACAGAAAATGTGTGAAGTTGCATGAATTTATAGTGACTCAATAGTATATGACACAAGAAAATATAAGACACAAAATGGAGCACATGATTATTCCCTCACTTTATAGAGTCAGGAGAAACCAGAGTATTTCCTACACAGGACAGGGTTGAGGCTGCTGTTGTTTTTCCACCAATCTCTCCTATACTTTAACCAGAATCTAAAAGAGACATGCTTTAATCAAAGACCAAAGCCTCTTCTCCTTGCTCTGGTGAGTTTTATTATTCTACGGGAATTCAGATCAAGGGTTACCATTTTTAGACTAAGGTGTGTCTCACCACCCAGAAGCACTAAGAAGTTGTGTAATATGGGTATAAAGGAGAGAACTGGTTGTTTTTGTTTTTGTTTTTCTAAAGGCACTGGGATCCCAACTAGGAGAATATAACAATTGCAGGATATTTGAAGGGAAATGGCCTATTGCCAAATATAGTTTCATCAACAGTAAGTGGCAAATAGTTAAAAACCTAATGCATTTTAATATTACTGTGCAAGGAGACTAAATAAAAAGCAGGTTCCATCTGTGTGTAAGTTTATAAAACTTTATTGATAAGTTTAGTTCCTTTTATTAGAACTGACCTGGGCCACTGTTTTCTGAAAAATGAAAGTGTAATGTTCCCCTGTGATGAAATCCTGAATTCTGATTGGATTTCATTCCCCATTCTTTATCACTCTGTCCAGGACACATCTAAAGGGTTACTTTTTACATGAGGAAATTGGGTCATTGACTTCATTTTATTTCCAAACTTTTTCTGGGTATCTACTAAATGCCAGGAGCTAGGGATTCAGAAGTGTAAGATGAAAGCAAGTGCATCCCTGGCTGGGGAGGGAGGAGCACGAAGAAGGTTAAATCATTTACTAAGAAGTTAGAATCATTTACAGTTATCAAGATGGGGTAGGCTGGGAGCCCGAACTAAGAGCCAAGCAGAGAAAATCAAGAGAAAGGCTGAATAAAAGATTCAGGAAGACAGACTCCCCAGGACAAGCGGATTCCCTGGATGGGACACTGAGGGCACTGGGAGACGACATGATGGCTCCCAGATGGCTTAGGCTTCTGTGTGGATGGCTGCACTGTTAGCCCAAACAGAGAAATCAGAAGGAGGGACAGGATGGGGACTATGTTACAGTGAGCTACAATGAGCTCTGCTTCTGTACATGTTGAGTGAGAAAGACCAGGAAGAAACTGAGAGCAAAGGCATCTAGCCGGGAGTTGGACAAATGGGCCTGCGTGTCAAGAACAGAGATGTCGGTTGGGACACAGCAACAGCTTATATTATGCAGGAAGTGATGGAAGCCTTGGGAACAGATTACCCAGGGCAAGTGGGAAAAGCTGAAGTGAAGGAACCGGGCAAACACAGGACCTGAGGATGCGACAACAATTCAGATATAAAGAAACTGAAAATATCAAGTAGAGAAGTACGAAGGAATCAAGGGAACGAAGAGGTCACAGAAGCCAGGGGAAGGGAGAACTCCATCTTCAAGAAGGGAAGAGCAGGTGACTGAGATGAAGCATCCCCTGGATTTGGCAGCTTATACAGATACGCAAAAAGTTAATAAAAAGTAAATAAAAAGGGGGGATGCCAACATCAACCTCCCAAAATAAACTTAACTTAAACGTTCAGTAAAGTGACGATTTAGACATTAAGAACAGATACTTCAAGTTACGATATTTATTGCAAATACACAGACCCTTTAGGGCAAACAGAGTGAGCCCAGTGGATTTTATTCCCACAGATAAGATCTGGATGCTTTTAACAAAAATCTTTTTTTCAGTTTAGTCATGGCAATATCTACGTCACTTCTCTTTGCAGATAAGTAGCTAAAGTAAATCAAAACTAACTACAGCAAACACAGGAATCTGAAAGATATTTTATGGAGATAAATTTAACAAGAGTTTGGGTTGAGTTTTATTCCGTTTACATCGGAAAGCACAACAAAAACATTAACTAACTTCAAAATAATCACTAATAATTAACACAGATCTCATTTTGATATATAAAAATTTACTAAACTGTTGTTCTGTTTACCTTTTTGAGTTTATACTAAAACTCAATTTCGAAAGTAAACCTGTACTTTGCTTAGACCTGAAACAAGTTTCTTTAGAATTCACATACTGACAGATGCAAAGCATAGTATGAAGTTTGTGGAGCAGGTTTAAATGAATATTGCTTTATAAGTGGCAGGAAAATGATACTCCAAGAGAATTAGAAATATTCAGTTCTGTTAATAAAATTCTTATTTAAACATTTGGGTCAACTTTCTTTTTAAGGATTTAGGGATTTAAAAGGATTATAAACACAATGCAAGTGTAATTTTATTCATAAGGACTTAGGAAAGAGTTCCTGAAACACGATATTTAGGATGAAAAGTCATTATACTTTTGTTTTTCTGCCAACTAGGAACAAATATATAAGTGAATCTAAAGAAGCCTACCATATGTATTTAAATTCTAGCATTTTTTCCTTGGTATATAATATTAAACAATGTAGAGGTACAAAACTAGACATACTATGCTTTGTCCCTTGGGTGAAATGTTTTCTCAATGCAAGGAGTTAAAACAAATGCTTAAAACAGAAAATAATCTAATCAGTATAATTACTTCAAAAAGGAATAGACTTATTTTGGTGTTGTTGGTAATAAGTGGTTATTTGTATTTGTCTTGAACAAAGTAAATTAAAAAAAAAATAAATTAAATCAAGTATGTCCTCACTATTTACATAACTTGAATTTCATACAAAATACTTAAGAAAATATCTGAAGGGGGATTATGGGAAGATGGTGGAACGGAGAGCTCCAGGATTCAGTCCTTCTACCAGAATAACTATTAAATAGGTAGGAACTGTCTGAAACAACTATTTTGAAACTCCGGAGGCCAGAAGAACACTACAGCATCCAGGGAAGACTGTGAGGAAATGGCTGATAAATCACAGTAAAGAACCGTAAATTGCTGTCTCCACCCACAGCTACCAGCACCCATCCCTCACTCTCGTGGCAGGGTGCTGTGGGGTCCAGCCCTTGGCTATCTCACTAGTGACAAAAGGGGCCGTAAAAATCCTCTTCCCCAAAACCAGGGGTGGACACAGCTGATTACTGATCACAGCTTTTGATTAATGACTTTGGATCACAGACAACCCGGCTCTGAGGGCAGCACAGTTTCAACCTACCATGAACAAGGGCAGCATGGTAGAGACTTAAGAGCACTGTGCTTCCTCATGGCTGTGGGGGACAGTTAGCTGAAGGACTGCATCTGCTGGACAGGCCAAGACAGCTCAGCTTTGGGAAGCCATGCAAGAAGTTTTGGCATCCTTCCTGATTCCCTCCTCAGGGCACTGTGGAGCCGGTCAAGCCCCCTTGTGACTCCCTGGCCCTGTTTTGTCTGGGGAGAGACTGATTTAGGAAAGTCCTCTCTGGCGTACCCCTGATCCCAGAATTTGCCTTCCATGCAAAAGCAACTTGAGAAAACAAAAGGAGGGTAAGGAACTATAGAGGCAGAAAGTCTGGGGCAAAGGCCCGCCAGCTTCAAATACCCAGGAGAGGGAGGTCTGTCTCCTGGGAAGCAGAGGGAACAATCAAATTCCTATAAACAGGGAACTCCAAGACATCTAACAAGTAAAAGTCCAGGACAAGACAGAGGCCCAGAAAGACAGGGAAAGCCCTTGCACACTGCATTCACTTTAGGCAGACCTTCCTGATAGGAGCGCTGAAACTCAAGAAAATCTCTGTATTCTCATCAGCTCGATACAAAACCAAGAAACAGATTTCTCGGGGAATAAATCCCAGAGTTAATATTTTAAAATATTAAAATTTACAATGTGCAACAAGAGTACAAGGCAAACAAAGAAACAGGAAATGATGGCCCATCCAGAGGAAGAAGATAAAAATCCAGAAAACACCAACAAAGAAGACCAGAATGTGGACATACAGAACAAAGCTTCTAAGAAACGCTCTTAAAAATGCTCCAGAAGATGAATGAAAATATAAAGAAAGAACTAAAGGCTATCAGGAAAACAATGAATGAGGAGTATGTCAATCTTAGTAAACAGACAGAAATATTAAAAAGGAACCAAACAGAACTACTGGAGTTGAAGACAACAATAATTGAAGTGAAAAATGCCCAGGATGGTTTTGAGAGCAGTCTGGAGCTGGCAGAAGAAAGAATCAATGAACTCAAAGACAAGAAATTTGAAATGAGTCAGCCTAAGAAGCAGAATGAAAATAGAATAATAAAAAGCAAAATTAGCCTAAGATACCTCTAGCATACCATCAAGCGTACCAATATATACATTATTGGAGTCCCAGAAAGAAAAGAGAGAAGGGGACACAAGGAATATTCTAAGAATAGTGACAGAGAACTTCCCAAACACAGCAAAAGATGTGAATATGCACATCCAAGAAGCCCAGAGAAATCTAAACAGGATAAACATGAGAAAAAATACACCCAGACATATATTAATCACATTCTTGAATGCAGAGGGCAAGGGGAAAGTTCTGAAAGTCTCAAGAGAAAAGCAATGTGTTACGTACACGGGAGCTCCAATTAGCTTAAGTGCCAATTTCTCATCAACATGGAGGTAAGAAGGCAGTGGGGTGAAATAGTTAAGTGCTAAAAGAAAACAACTGCCAGCCAAGAACTTTATGTACGTTGAGACTTTCTTTCAAAAATGAGGGAGAGATTAAGACATTCCCAGATAAACAAAAGCTGAGGCAGCTCATCACAATTAGACCTGCCCTACAAGCAATGCTGAAGACAGTTCTTCAGACTGAAAGGACACCAGACAGTAGCTGAAAGCAGCATAAAAAAATAAAGACCTGTGGTAAAGGCAACCATTTGGATACATATAAATGCCAGTTTTATTGTAGTGTATTGTTTGGTATGTAACTCCATTTCTTACTTCCTACACATGCTAAAATGCAAATGCATAAAAACCAATGATAAATTTATGGTTTTGAATACACAGTGTATAAGGAAGTATATAAGCAGTAACAAGTAAAAAAAAAAAAAAAAGTGTGGGGGGACAGAAGGGCCTAGGAATGTATGTTATTGTTGTTTTTAAACCAAATATGATTGTTAAATTTTAACCCCACGGTAACAAGGAAAATAGATGAAAAATATATCCAGATAGAAATGAGAGGGCACTCAATATGATACAACACAAAAAATTGTGAATCCTGTATTTTATGCATGATTATGATTTTATGCATGATTGTTTTGTAAACCCACAACTTCTTTAATAAAGAGACAAAATGGAAGAAGAAAAAAAGAAAACATCTTCTTACTAGAACTCGGAAATAAAAGTACTTAAAGAGAAAAAAACAGCCAAGGACCCTATCTAGATAAGACACAGGTTAAGCATTCATGTTATGCAACACTTGGCCTGTTAGGACTGAATTTGACCATAAAGATTTTAATATACCGCACCCAATGAAGAAGACATAATTCCTCCAGACCTTAGGAGGCTCACAGCCAAAGAAGTAAGAGACACATCTAAAATAGGCAATGTCCAATGTAAAGGGACAGCTGCTATAACACAGGCATGAGCAAAGCGGCTGCTGGCAGGTCGCTGAAGGCTAGTCCTGAGAGGAGGTTGGTCAGCAGGTCTGCCTGCCTGTCAAGGCTTCACAGAGTGAACTACTGTCTCAATTCCCACTCTGCATTTTCAGTTAGCCAAAAGGTCAGACTAATGTGTTACATCTTCCCAAAAGAGAGATCAAACGTGTTCATTAGCTGGCTGAGGAGGCGGCTGTGCATATAAGAAATGCTAATGACTATGAGACAGGGCAGCTAGACCTCATTCAGCCCCTCTGCCTTCTCTTTCTCATCTCTGAGTCTTAATCTTTCATCACACGTAAAATAGAAGTAGTATTATTCAGCTTCCTTAGTTCTGAAATGGCATGCAAGGATAATTGGATAAACTCTTAGCAGCCTTAATCCCCATAGATAGTCCTACGCAAACAAAAAACCCAGTGTCATATTCCAGAATAACTGTTTAAAAGATTCACTACAATCTGCTGCCTAAACCAACACGTTTCTACAAACATTTAAAACAGAAATACTGAAGTCCAACGTAAGTAATTTAGTGGCTGCAGGAGCTAATGAAAGGTGGTGAGAGAAGGTAGAAAAAGAAAAGGAGGTGAGACAAGATATCACTATAAGAATATAAAATTATTTTGTAGATTTTCTAAAACAAATTTCAAAAGTCAAGATGATTCAGTTGGTCAGCACAAATATTGATGGAAATCATGGGATCACTGAAGGGAATCAACCTGGAAGGGAACATAAGTCCTCAAGGTCCAACCTCCTTCATTTAAGGCACTGATTCTCCAGATGTACATGGCTGCACATTAGAATTACCAGTATTTTTAAACACATCTAGCCCCACACTAGTGTGAAGGCAGAACCCTGGCACCTGCAGTTTCCAGAAGCATCCTAAGCAGTTCTAATGGGCACCAGGGTCCAGAACCCTGGATTTATAATCTGTCCTTTGTCACACACCGACATGTTTAACTACGACGCCTCTGCCTCTCCCTTTCTACCACAAGGTTACACCCACAACCATTTGATAATTAAGCCCCTAAGCAAACTGAAAAGCACTACAGCAGCCAAACTGCATGGATCCAGACCAGGCTCACAGTCAGAGACGAACAAACTGATAAAGACATGAATTGCTGAATTACTACATGGGTATCTGACATGCTATTTATACCACTTAAGGATCAATTTAAATAGCAATAAATTCAGTGCCTTTCAGAGGTCTCAGCTAATTAAATGCATGAGTGAATGCCCCCATAATTTCAAACAAAGTTTACTTCAAAATAATCTTTCAAAGACAAACACCTGTCAGAATTATAATGAACTAGCAGATAATCATAGCAATCATCCAATAATATTTACATAGGTTAAATAATCTCTGAAAAGGGATACTAACTGGGTCCCTTGTCTTCAAAGCAGGGGAACTAAAAACTAAAAAATAAATAAGCTTAGAGGAACCAATAAACAAAGCAACTGGTTCCCTTCTTGAGGACACATGCCCTTTTGGAATGTAATCATGCCCTTTTGGAATTTCTAGTGACTGAGAAAAAGATCATCAATGAAGGAATATTTAGTCATATAGTGTTTTTCCTGAAAAATTAAACAGTACAATCAGCTGAAGTATTGGCCACCACTACTGTTTAACAAATATCACCCAGGACCAAACATATTAAACTTGTTAAAATTGATTTTCAAGCCAACAAGTGCCCATGAGTTGTCATCCCAGATCCAAATCATCAACCCCACATGAAACAGTTAAACGAGAATATGGACCTTCTATTAGTTGACAGTCACGTGAGTATTTGTTCTCATGTATGCCTCAAAACAACAAGTCCTTGAGAAATTTCAGAGCAGGTAAAACCCCAGTGCAGAATATATAAATCCCATCCCAGGTTCATAACCAGCAAGGATGTATACTGATTCACCAGATATTCAAGGACTTGCATTTCTCACAGCTGTAAATTTAGAAACAACCCAATGGCCATCAACAGAAGTGAAAAATATCATGGTATATTCATATAATTGAAAACCTATAGAATGAGAATGAACAATCTACTGCCATACACACAACATGGATAAATGCTCATAAATACTGAGCGCTGAGTGAAAGATGCTGGGCAAAAAAGAATCATAATGGTCTAATTCCATTTTTACAAAAGTTCAAAAGCAGGCAAAATTAAACTATGATGACGGAAAGCAGGGTAGTGATTCCCACTGGAGGAGGAGTGACTGGGAGGGGGCCTGAGGGTACTTCTGGACTGTTCTATTTCTTGATCTAGGTGCCAGCTATACAAGATTATTCAAACTGTGAAAAGTCACTAAGAATATGATTTCTCTGTTTTTCTGTTTATGTGTTATCTTTTAATAAAAATTTGTATTTTCACAGGCATGATACAATTTTGATTGATTATGGGGGAAAAATTCACTCAAAATTAACCATCTTATAAGTGGAAGAGCCAGGACAGTAGTGCACATCTGCCTGATGCCAAGACCCATCCTCTTTCTACCACAATAAGACTTCAGTTCGGAAAGACTTCCCAGTCCCTGTTGTGGTCCATATGTTTTTGTTTTATTTTTGTTTTGTCCTGCATGGAATCCATTCCCCTCTCCTCTAATCATAAATGGTACCTCCCCCAACTCTCACTCCAATGGTTAGGTGGGACCAGGAGACCTCAGTCGCAGTTCACAAGTGGACTGGCGACCTTGGACTAAGCTAACCAGCATATTCCAGTACCCCATCCCACCACCACCCCGTAATTATTCAGGGCTGGGCACATAATTCAATCTAGGCTAATGACTGCTAGGCCTAGTTGTTTTTTAGAACTGGTAGAAAGAGAGAAGCTTTCTGTTGCTTCTGAGAAAAGGAGATTTACTGGTATCTAGCAGGAATAGGTAAGGGATGCTAAACATCCTAAAATACACAGGATAGTCCCCACAACAAAGAATTTTGTGGCTCAATATGTCAGTAGTGCTGAGGCTGAGAAAATCTGCTTCTGACCTACAGTTCTAAGGATATATGTTTAGAAGTGCTGGGTAACATCACATGTAAAGAGCCTACCAGAGGGCTCTCTTAAGGAGGAAGAGCAGAGAAAGGCAGTGAGAAAATGGGAGAGGGGGTATAATATAAGAACAGCTTTGATATGTTTGAGGACCTGGATCCAGCTGTACCTGAAGCCAGTAAACTGGGATTCGTGGGTCAATAAATCTCCTTTGATGATTATGATTATGCCATGTTACACTGGGCCATCCATCTGTCCCTTGCAACTAAGAACCTAATTTCCCACTCTTACGATGTATGTTATGCCAAATTCTATGGTGAATACAAAGACGAATTAGGCACAGATCTTTTCCTCAAGGAACCTACAATCTAGACATAGGGAATAAAGGGGTATTCAGCTGACTAATCAAAGTGGAATTTCAAGTGCTGAAGGAATAGAAGTGCTACGGAGATTAACCCAATAAAGAAACACAAAATCTCATAGTGTAGAGTGTGTTTCAAATTAGATGATTTAACAAAATTTTCCAAACTTTGCCCTTCTTATAATAAAACCAGCCGTCAAATATTCTCAGGAAGTTCAAATTGACTCAAATTTTTCCTACAAAAAAGGGAATTTCATAAGATTTTAGATCATATCAAAAATTTTTTCCAGAAATAGAGCCAAAGTGGCGTTCCCGTTTGAATGACTTGTTTACTACATTATTCCTGTGCCCTCTCTGCTTCCTGCCATGTACAATGAGAAAAGATTGTTATCACCTACACCACATATGGGCTAGGAAACAGGACCCAAAAACTCAAGTTGTTTGCACAGTATCTACACGCTGCCTAACACACAGGTCTAAACGTGATACTCAAAGATGGTGTTGGTTCTCCCAGAAGGTGGTTTCCTGCCCTTCCCGCAGGGCCCACGGCCAGCACAGCAGTGAGGCTCCATGCCAGCCTTCTGTGATTAGGACCACAGGAGTATGGCAGGCCCTTGTCATCTCTCCGGGATTCACTTCCATTCTTCCCTCAACATCAAGCAGAATCCAGATCAATGAAAAACACAGCAAAGGGATTTGGGCCAGATCTCCAAGAGCAGGAGTTAATTTCTTAGGTAAAAGATAAGGCTTTCCTCCCTCAAAGAAACTGAAACAGGAAAAAGAAAATAAAGCTCCCTGTGCCAGGTGTAGGGTTCAGAGCCACAAGCAACAAGAAACAGAGATGTCCCCAAGGAGGCTGTGCTTCTGTCTCAGCACGAAGGCAACTGAAATAAATACCAGGCTGGGGAATACTGCACATGCCCACACAGACACACCAGCGAGGGAGACCATCGGTTAACACACCTACTACCTAAGCCATGGATGATCAAGTCTTCCTAATCAAGTCATAACCTAATGCTCAGTATAACGCAGAATACTCAAGATTGATCTAAAACTAGCCCCAGACAGCACTTTACATTCCCACTCTGTATTTCAAACACACTGAATGAAATCAGCTTATCAGAATGGAAGCAGCTAAAGGAAAATAAAAGCTTTGCTCTTGAATCATTCCCCTCTCTATCCTCCTTGTTTTAAGAGGAAAATAAAGCAAACGTTTTTTAATCTATGAAACACCTCCCTCTCATGTACAGTCTTCTCCCCACACCAGTCCCTGGGGCCTCCAATCTGAATCGGCACCAGAGAGGTGTCTCTAAAGCCAACTGGGCTGGCATCCCTGGGCTGAACTGAACAGTGAGAACATTTTATTTTATGACCAAGTTAAAGACGCTGCAGACAACTTACTACCGAGCAGAACAGAGCAGACAAAAAAGAGGCACATCTTGCGCCCATCCTCTCACTCCTTTCTTGGGAAGTCTCGGCCCTTGGCCTGGGGGCAACGCCAAGGAAGAGAGTGGAGGCTGAGGCAACTTCTGAGGCATCTTGCTTTGGAATAAAAGCACCAACCCCAAGAATGGAGGAAAAACAAATAATAATTTGTTTTACTAATTTGCTTTTCACCAATCCATCCTTGTTTTTAAACCAGCAGCAGGATATATTCTTTAATCATCTTTCTTTCCCCCAGTAACGAGTTTAATATACACATATATAAAAGAAATATACAGAAACATTTGAAATTAAAGTTGCCCATAATCACAAACCCAGAAATATCTAAGGGGATAGTGTGTTTTTACTTCCATGTGGTTTTTTATGTATACTAAAAGGTATTTTTCTTTAGTTAAAAAAAAAAAATGGATTATACTGCTCCATAACTAACTTTTAATCATGGACATATATCATCAACATGTCAGCCTATATAGAAATATCTCATTCTTCTCTAATAGCCTTGGTATCAATTTCACCCACTGAAAACCCTATACACAATGGAAATACAAAAATTAAAATGATTTTTAAAAAGCCTATTCAGGATTCAATTTCAATTAACCTTATGTTGGCTGTCATGAACTCTGTTCAATAATACACCATTTTTGCAAACTGTGTGAGAATCTCAAGGTTGATGAGCATCCTGATCGTTCCACAAACTGCCCAGATCCCTAGGTGCATTTTAAGTATGTAAGGTGTTTGTGGGTTTTTTTTTTTTTTTTGGGGGGGGGGTGAGGGTGAGGGGGTGGGGATGATGACATTGAACTCAGTATTGCTTATAAGACCAAAGAGAAACAATGGCAGGGTAGGGAGGGGGAGAAGATCTGGAAGAAGAAATGAAACGGAATAACCTTTACAAAGAGATGAAATTTCTGCTACTCACAACCAGGAGAGAGAGAGAGCTTTAACTGAAGCAGTGGCTGAAGCTGAAGCCTTGAATCTACCTACACTGGCAGATACTACAAGGGAATTCTGTCATCGGAATGCTAAAATTGCTCCAATTTCTGCTGCTTGGTATGCAACCCTGGGCAAGTTATGCAAGCTCTTGGAACTTCAGCTGTCTCTTCTATCAAAATGGGATATTACCAGCTACTTATGTAGGGTTGTTTGAGGACAAAATTAAAGAATGGATGGGGAAGTTGTTAGTATAGAGCCTCACACATAACCACACTCAATAAATGCAGGCTACAAACTTGATGTTTGCAAGACAAGGAAAGGTCATCTTTCTGTTCAAGTAACAGTACCTAGTGGTGACAAGCTTGCTATTATTTCAATTGCCCTTCCATACAGAACTGATAATAAATGTATTCTATAACATCAGCCAGCAACAGATACTACCCATCATGTTCAAATATGTGTTTGACCACATTTCCCAAGCATCCTGTAGGCAACAGAACTCGGTCACCCCCTCTCATTCCCCACCTCTAACTTTCCAGCAATCCCAAATATGAAAAAGGGATGCTCTGATTTAAATGGGGCTGATAAAGCAGAACATTCTCTTCTTCCTTCCAGCAGCCCTAAAATATCACAAGGATCCACAGGAACAGAGCATGAAAACTAGGACCTTACAAAATATGTAAGGGCTATAGATGGCAAATAGTTTCTGTGGCACACTCAGGATGGTCCAACACACTTTGGAGCATAAAATACCTAAATGCTCAAATGTAGCTCCAGTAGAGTGGTATTGTTGCTCACTGATGGAGCCCAAAGTACCCAGAAGAGTGCCTGGCACACACAAAGTACCCAATCAATTTGTCCAATGTGTGAACGAATGCAATTCAAAATAAAAATTTAATGACTTCAAAATCGAAGCTGTTAAGTGATGAGAAAGCAGCATCTGAAATATACCTTAGAAAAGAAAACCATGATAACCCTGTGGTTTTGCCAACACAATGCCTGTGCATAGTATGCATGCAACAAATATTTGCAGAAGGAAAAAATGCTATAAAAATAGCCAACCAGAAGAAACACTGGGAATAAGTCCTTCTGGATTATAAACTTTTTTTAGAGAGCTGAAGACTGACCCCTTTAAGTGCCTAAGCTATTTTTATTTTGACCATTTTTGGATGGGAATCATTCCTGTGTTTTTAAGGCTACTAAGAATGTAGTTTTACCCTTTCTCTTTTGTGTTAAGCATATACTGCGAGGGCCACAGAGCGACTGGAGTGTCAAGCTGTATGCTGCTGCAGGCTGGGGTAACAGGCAAGGCTGGGTGGGATTAGCAGTCGCTGTAAGTGTGAGATGTATCTCTGCTTTTACTTACCTACCCCACATTCCTACCAGTTCTCCTAAAGCAAATGTTGGCATGCTCTCTCTCAAGTGCACCCCAGGGTCTAAAGCCAAGGTTCTTAAACTTTTTTGTGCCACAGATGCCTTTGACAGCCTATGGACCAGTCTCAGAATAAGGGGTTTAAATGCATAAAACAAAACACAAGGGAATGTACAAGAAATTAATTATGCTGAAAGAAAATTATCAAAATAATTATGCTACAGTATTATGCGCTTTATTACAATATTTAACAAGATCGAGTGTCAAGCTAGATAACTAATGTAATTTCAAAGTGATGCTGAGCATACACACTATTTTTGCAAAATGTGTAACAACTACAATGCAATATGAAAATAACTGATGGGACAATTGTGTGAACTGCTAATGTTACCGGGTTTGCTGATGACATTTGCAACTGAAGGAAATGCTAAACTTCTGCTAGAAGTTAGTGAAAATAAAGGCAAGCCCCCTTTCCCCTCCAAGTTAGAGAGCCCTTGAATTCCATCTTCAGCCCCAGGCTAAGGACCCTAAAAGAAGCCCTGGGGCAGAGGGGGCAGAGAAGGGGAGCAGAGAACTACAACTCAAAGATAATAACTACCACCAGTCATCTCTCTTGGGACAATGGTGTATATATACTGTAGATATGAATAATGCAACAAAGCCCATCCCACCATTCCAATGCGAACAAAAATCCAACTGAAAATGGGAAAGTTGTGTCAGAAGCTATAGCCATGAAACTCTACAAAGATAAATTAAAATGACATTATGCAGTCAATAAGGAAAGCAAATTTTAATTGGGTAAAATTTAAGTGCCTATCAGTGAGAATTATGGAATTAATTTCTACAGAATGTAAGTTCTTCAACAATATAAAAAAACATTACAACTCTTTTTAAATGCTACAAATACTCAATTTAACTCTAATGTGATTTACTGCCTAGCTCGTCTTTGAAGATGACAACTTAGTCTAATATAGAAGCAAATGGAAAATTACTTTCAAGTATCAAATTTATATTTAGGTCTATTATAACTATTTATATTATCTCACCAATAGGAGAACAGGAGAACCATGACAAAGTAAATACCTTAGAAACCTCATTTCAGGAAACTGTTATTTGGCTTGTAGTTTACATTTGAAAAACACTGCAGGCAAGCAGGCAGCCTTTACTCCAGTGCGCCCTTCCATCCACTCTCCACCAACTCTTCCAGATCCAATTCAAACCCCCCAGCGGGCTCCCCTCCCGGGGGTTTCCATGGCATTTGCCCTCTATTGTAACACAGGCCACAGCACTGAGTCTTTATCCCACACAAGACTTCGGGCTGGGGGTGGGGTCTCATCCCTGTGTGCCTTCTGGGCCTCTGTCAGAATGTTTACTACACATACACACACAATTTAATAAACATACAATTTTCTGTTTATTGACGTTAAAGTGTAAAATAGATAATATAAAACTAAATTCACCTCAATGTAAATGTATTTACTCAAAAAAACTCCAAAGGACTATAGGAAAGCCATACAGGTTAGAACGAAAGAAACAAACATTTAAAAAACAAAACAAAACAAAAAATCTCTATTTTGTTATGTTACCTAATCCTATGTGGAAAAACTGTGACCACCAATGTTTTCTACAACCATATGCACATTGTTGGGGAGGGGGTAGTTTTCTGACATCTTCGCCTGAATTCAGACATTTTCTTTAAGTTAATAGAGTATCTCAGGCACTAACCACACTCGTGGATGCCAACTGTGCGCAGACACAGTGCTTTACATACATCCTCTCACTAACCCTTGGAGGGAAACACACTTATTACCATTTTACACGAACGCAGACTGTTCTGCGTGAGGAAATGTGCCGGTAGTGGGGTAAAGAGATGAATGTAGCATAATCTAGAGAGGGGACAGGAAGGTAACGTTTGCTGAGAAAACGAGGGGATGGGGGCAATAAGCCTGGGCCCACCGGGTGCACAGAGGAGAGGCCCTTACCTTGGGGGGCGGGCAGGACAGAAAGAGAGGGGTCAGAGAGAATCGGCAGGAGGAGAGGATCCCTAGGCGGAGGCCCCGGGAGCAGAGGCTGGTCAAGGGAGTGGGTGCAGAGGGAGGCACTTGGAGAGGACAGCGTGGGGCAGGGCACAGCAGGCCGAGTGGACCTGACCCATGCAGAACCAAGTGTCAACAGCCGAGGCCGATGCTGCGGCCAGATCTATATTTCCAACACAGTCACAGCGACTGTATGAAGAAGCAGAGAAAGAATGACAGGCAGGAGGACGCTAAAGTGGAAATGGCCTGTTTCCCGGCCTTCATCCCCAGTGAGGCGGTCAGTCCCTGGAGAGGAGGCCTCGTAGACCCAGGGCCTGCCATTGCACCTCAAAGCCAGAGCGAACAAATGAATGATGAGTGGTTTAGATGATGGAACCACAAACTGAGACCAAAAAAATTTTAAAAATAAAAATCCAAAATCCCGAGTACAAATCACACTTCAACATTTATTCTCATCACTTTTCTCTATTTATCAAGGACATTATTCCTGAAGAAAAAGTAGAAATTGTGCAGACATTATTCCTAACAACAGTGAAACCAGGGTGAGCTACAGCTCAGACAAATTCCCCCTCGCCTCACCTACTCCCCAGTCCACTTTGGTGTGCTGGCTATTAGCAAGAGCAGATAAAAACGGGTAAATACTGTGAAGAGCAGTTACTTCTGCATTTATTTTCAGCAGAAAAGATATACTTTAAAACAGTGCTTACCTATAAAAAAGATCTAGAAGGGGCTACTAAGGGTAGTCTCTGGGTAGCAAGAATATGGTGGCTTATTATTTTTCCTTATCAGCATCTGTTCTACAATTTATACAAACTCATTTTGTAATCCTAAAGAAAAGTTATTTTTAATTTAGAAAACAGAACATTTTCCTTAAACATCTTTAGTCTTTCAGAGGTTAGACTCTACTGTCACTAAGCATAGTCTTCCAGGGGCAAAATTATTTGCAGTGAAAAAATATCATTTTAAATCTATGAGGCTAAATTATTTCAATGTGAAAGTGGAAAGGCATACATTTTAAGTGCCCCCAAATGCTTCATTACATAACATGCAGAAGCCTATAAACCAGGAAACATAACAGGAAAACTAAACCCCAGTATCAATAGAAACCAAAACCCTGAGATGAGAGTTTAAATGCAATATTCAAAAGACTGTCTCTGCATATGCACAGATAATTATTTAAGACAAAAACTTGCAGCTTAAGTCAAAATCACGACAACAGTAAAAACTGGCCTGTTTTATAAAGCTGACAGTTCAAACAAATACTCTAGTTCCTTCCTAGGAATTGGAGTAAAATGAATATAATTCAAATTATTACATCTGTGGGTACAATGTGGAATCAACTTGACAACCCCACTGTTAATTTTTTAAGCAAGTCATAGCAACCCTTGCATATATGGTGCATATATGGTGCCTTTTTCAAATTATTAAAAGCCAAGCCACAGCTTTGAAAACTCATGAGTGGCCAACTTTGTCAGCCCCCTAGCTCCGTTAGCCAAGTGCCTTTGGGCAGTACGTAACCTGCACAAACACATATAGCAGCCTCATCACAGCCCTGTAACCAACATCTATGAGATCCATGGTAAGGCTTTCTCCAAATGACTGTCAGAAACTGAAACCTATCAATGAATGAACTGCCAGACAATCTCATGAATGGGTTCTGGTATAAATTTTTATAATTTTTAAATAAACCACATTAGCTTTTAGAGTATTAATTGAATTATTGAATAAAACCTATCACACATGTTGGAGAATCCTGAACTTCATTCAGGTCAACGGTAGAAACTGGTCTTTTCTGCCATATTATTTCTGTCCTTCCCTTGAAATAAACAATAATCTTTGAGTAGCCATTCCTATTTTTTAAGCTTGATCAACAAGCAAATCAGAACTCTGGCCAATAAAGGATATTGGTTATAATCAATACAATCTATTTTACACTTCATGTGTTTTATTTATATAATACCAGTTGTAACAATAGCAATGCTGTTTGTTGCTCAGTGGCTTTTTCAGAAGTTATGAATATTTGATAACTTCAATAAAATGTTTATAAAACTCAGATTGTATCCTAGTACATGAGAGCTGAAAAACAGAATTAAGTGGCAAATACCTTCTTCCTGCTTTTAGAGACGAAAGAAATCAAAGAAATACAGAAGACAAAAAATGAAACAGTATAAAGTAGCACACAGAATGAAGTCATCCAAGTCTCAATTCACAACCAGTACCAAACACTTAGTTAACATTTCTCTTTCCACCCTTACCTGCCTAGGCTCCTGGTGTACAAGAAAGAAAATCCCATCTCAGCCTGGCACCAACCACCCCTGGACAGTCAGCTCCTCATGCATCAGGTTGAAGAGAATGTACTACAGGACTCAAAATCCCTTCCAGTTTCAACACTCTACTATTCTACATGTTGGCTAGTAGAATGAAAATACAAAAACAAAACAGCCGATACCAGGTACATGGTGACATTTGTAAAGGATCACAGGTAAATTGCAAAAAAAAAAAAAAAAAAGAAAACAAAAAAACTAAACCTCAGCCAGGAAAGTAACCATGGGACCATGAGATAGGCCCAGCTTGCCAAAAGTTCATGTGAAAAATATTTAAGGATTTTTCAGTTGACTGGTAAACCCAGGCTAAGCCAGCAGAACGGCCTGGATACTAAAAGAATGAAAAGAAACAGAAAGCCCAGTGCATTAGGAGAAATGTCATCCCTCCTTCAAGAGGGATCACGGTCTCCCAGTCCTTCATACTAATCAGACCCCAGACAGTTTCATTTTTGGTTTCAGGAATACTTCAAAAGCTGCAGCAACAAAGGTCACGCGGTGCTGCAACCCCAGGAATGGAGACTGGGGACAGAAGCTACTTACAGGCTGCAGGCTTAGAAAAGGGGACCTGGAAACACGTCAGCTGTCTTCAAAAAGGTCTCACAAACAGGAAGGAAAGAAGGTGAAACAAAAAGTAAGAGGGAAACATTTCTTCTTGGAATATAAAAATCCTTCTTTCAATTAGAGCTAATTAGTGTGGTGTAGACTTCCCGAGGCATGCTGAGTATCCCTTATGGAGAAGATTCAAGCACAGGCTAGAGGGGGTGTTTACAGGCTGCTCAGAAGTCAGATTTTTCAATTCCAAGAGTCTAGGGCTTTCCTTACAGACAGGCACCTAGAACCTGCTTCCTAAACCTTTCCAGAGAGGAGTTTGAAAACAGGATTCTTCGATTCCTTCTCTCCCTACTCAGGCTTCCCTGCATTGGGGTTGGGGAGTACAGAAGACCGACTTTGTCTTCACAGGATCAGATATTTTACTATCAGGAACATTCCTAGAAAACCAGCACCAAAACCCAGACTGCCAAGAGATAAAGACCCGGCTACATCAGCCAAGAGCTGCTGCTGGGAATGTGTTCAAAGCTTTGTTGTTTTTTCCCTGCCAAGGGATTGGCTAATCTGGGCTGAGAAGCTTCAGGCTCTGCAGCAGCTCACTGAAACTGAACTTTGATCAGCCCTTCAGGATCAAGGAATAAGAATTTTACCCACCATGTGGCTCTCTGAATCCTAAGGACACTTTCAAAGGTGTGGCTTCATCTTGATTTACAAGGACAAGAGGAAAAATAAAATAAAGACAAGCCCAAAGGGGGAAAATAGGGCAATAAGCTAACAAATGCAATTATGTCACTGAGAGTATATTTGATAAAATGCACTTCCATTTCATAGACATCCTGGAGAGTTCTGCTTTTCTCTCTACTATCGCTCACCCACCAGGATCTTATCTACTCCCACAAGGCCTACAATAATTTCTTAATCTACATCTCTAGCTCTGAATCTTTCTTAAATGATTCAAATTTCTAATCATCTCTTTAAAGAATCACCCACTCAGACTTCAGATACCATAACCTCAAAACATCCCAAACCAAGCTCAACTTCTTTATCCTAAAATAAGTTCTCCTCCTTAATTCCTTATTTCCCCAAATACCTTCCAGGCGACCAGGCTCATCTTTCAATAAGCCATCAGAGTGGATATGCTCTCACCATGAACCCCAAAGCCTCAAGCACTGGTCCATGTTGCACTTCAACTTGGCCAGACCACAAGAACCCCCATCTGCAGCTGGGCCTCTCCCTACCCATCCCTCTCCGAGAACTCATCTACAAGAAGCACAGCTCTGATGGCATCTGCCACCTGCTCACAAATCTTTTAGAGCTCATCAATCTCTACTGAAAAATAAACACCCCAGCCCAATCTCGGGGTCCTCCGGGATGAGGCTCCAATCAACTCTTCCTGCCTTATTTCACCTGGCTTTCCTGCAAGCGCCCTATTCTCTGACCAGAGTGGATTTCACTCATTTTCACTCAAATATGTCCTGGGCCTCTACTCATTAGGATTTCCACCTCCATGCATTTGCTCAAGCAGCTTCTTCCATTCTTTCTCAGTCTGCCCTCCACAGCCCTCCATCCTTGGGTGGGGTCCTCAAATCACTTATTCAGCCTATTCATTTTACAGATCAGGAAAGGAAGCCACGGGGGCCGGGATGACTTATATCCGGTCACCGAGCCAGGCTGGAAGGAATCTGACCTCCCATTCAGGCCTCCTCTGGGCCACACTAGCTCCCCTGATTTGCCTTTAATTGGGATAAAATTTCCTTATTAGGCTAAAACCTCTAAGCCCACTAAATTCAAAAAAAAAAAAAAAAAAAATTAGAAGAGCAGGCAGTGCCCCCATTTCCAGTGACTTGGAAGTATTTCTCTTAGACTCGAGAACTCACCCTGTTTGCATTTTCAAGTTTAGCAGCAAGCCCTATGTGGAGGTACAGGGTGCCAACCCTGGGGTCTAACTAAAGGGGCTGAGGACCAGCTATTAACCAGAATTAACAGCAAAAACTCGATCCAAAATGCTCCCCAAATCAGCATAACCCTGCAGGAGGTTTCTTAACACCTATATCGCAACCACATCTCTGGCTCCCAAACCAAAAACTCAGTTTTTGAGAAGAACAATATTTAAGTTAACAGTGTACAATCAGTTCCCACCAACCTTGCTGATTAACATCAACAGCAAGACTGTGAAGTGAGATTTACTGTATTTGGAAAATTATTACCACTGTATGCCAAAGAGCTACTCAGAGGTTTTACAGCTCCTCTGGCCTGCTGTATATCAGGACTAGGGTGTAACTACCTTCGCACAACCGTGAGCTCCACGAGGGCAGGAGCCGTGCCTTGCTCATCCAAGTATCTCTGCATCTCCAGTGCCTGGGGCAGAGAAGATGCACAAGAAACATACCGTGATCCACCAAGAGCAGCTGGGCTTTTTTGGCCAAGAAGGTCCAGATAAACCACACCACTCCCTCAAAGAGAGACTGTAAAAGTTAATACAGAGTTATATGCTCTGGTGGTCTAGTACATCGAGCTCTTTCCCTGGGGAAAAAAAGCCTAGAGATCTCAGCTGGTTTACATGCTATGGAATTGTCAAAACCAGGCAGCCCAAACCTCAGTGTGATATTCTTTCAGCCACACCAAAATCGGGTCGCACAGACCCAAGGACTGCCCTACACGAAACTCCAGTGTAACATTATGCCAATCTTATATTGTTACAAATGGTAGGTGAGTCCCTTCCATCTTCCTGGAAACTTGGTAACATGGTGATTTCTGGAACTGTAATAGACTGTGACCATACTTACTATACAATTTATTTATAATCAGTACACAACGAGCCACAAACCCATTACTCATAAGAGGGCTTTTGATTTGTGTTTCTGAAATCAAATTTTATAATTAAGTCTCTAATAGTTTAAATTTAGAAACCTACATGTTAAAAAAAACAAAAAGCCTGACACAATAGAGACCTTCACAATAGACCTGCGTAAATATCTCAAAGCAAATGTTGTCTTAAAGATCTTACAGTTTATTTTCACCTAATGACTGATTTCCTTTGGGTCCACCCTGTAAAAAGAACCTTCCAAAAAAAATTTTTTGGTTGATTCTCTGCCTTGGGCAGGCCTACAATTACAAACTCTGCTAAACAAATAAACTTCCTGTCTATTTTTAAAGTTTCCCAAAATTGGAGAAACTACATCTTTGGTTGGCAAACTATTTTATGGAGTTTAACAGCCTTGGCAGTGAAGAAATTTTTCACAGTATTGTGAGGCGTTCACAAACCGGCAAGCAGTCCCTCCATACCCTACTTTAGGAGAGGAGAAATCAAGGCACAGAGCTGTGACCTTGGGCAATGTCACACAGACTGCTGGTGGCAAGAGTCAGTGTAATTCTCTCTGCCCCATTTTCTCCTTATTTGATCTAAATTACCTGTGGCCTGATGAAAGTGCTTTGCTTTCATTCTGTACTAGAGAACCAGTACAGAACTACTGTTCATGTTTAATTCATGCAGAATGTAATAAAACAACAGAAATAATCTAGATATCATGGTAGGACTGGGTAAGGCAAAGAACACTGGAGTGAGTCAAAACAGCTCGTTTTAATCCTAGCCATGACTCTGGGAAAGCCACTTCACCTCTCAAAGGCTCGATAATTTTTGTCTTTAAAAAGAGAGCACAGAACTAGATTAC
Source organism: Choloepus didactylus (assembly GCF_015220235.1). Taxonomy (NCBI): domain Eukaryota; kingdom Metazoa; phylum Chordata; class Mammalia; order Pilosa; family Megalonychidae; genus Choloepus; species Choloepus didactylus. Next base: position 40,608,025 of record NC_051309.1, on the reverse strand, counting down.
CAAATTAAAAGAAGATGGCAGCAATGATGGTGATGGCTCAAGCTTACTAAGTGCTTAATCAGGGCCAGGCACTGTTCTATGTATGTTACATGGATACTCCTCAACAACCTGGAGGAAGACTACTTACAGATGGATACATTCACATTATGGTTTAGAAAGAAGCCCAAGATCATGCCTTCGCTGGCAGATAGAGGATCTGTTCCAGGCCCAGGGCTCCAGGAACCATCCTTTCCTTATCAGAGGTGGGCAAACTAAAATGATTGGCCTGATTTGCAGTACCAGAGACACAGGTTCAAAATTGAAAAAGAGTGTTAACAGTCATTCAATATCTCATTTTATAGATCAAGAACTGAGACCCAAGGAAATATAACTTGCTTGAGGCCAAGAAATTTAACAGGAACATTGCTATGCCCCATTGCCTAGAAAAGCTCATCCAAAAGAGTGAGTGCTTTACAGATTACACTCACTCACATCATCCTAGTTGACTCCCAAACAACACTACCTATGATAGGTAAGGTAATGATCTTCATCTCAGGTCACCTGGCCAAGGCTGATCTAACACAGGACAAACCTGGATCTCCAACCCAGGTATTTTAATTTCCTGTCCAGTGTACTGTCAGAGGCTGAAAATGCCCACTATGGTAAGATTCTCCATTAAGACCCTCAACATAAAGAGGATTTTTCCAGATAAGCAGAGTAACTACAAAACATGGTTCCATGGTGCCCTGAAAAGAATACAAGAATAGATGGTATACAGTTTCCTAGCGCTGCCATAACGGACTACCACAAAATGGGTAACAGAAACACAGAAATTTATTGTCACAGCTGTGGAGGCTAAAAGTCTGAAATTAAGGTGTCAGCAGGGCCATGTTTCTTCTGTAAGCTCTAGCAAGAATCTGTCCTTGCTTCTTCCTGGCTCCTGGTGGCTGCCAGCAACTTTTGGCCTTCCTTGGCTTGTAGCTGCATCACTGCAATCTCTTTCTCCACTGTCACTCAGACTTCTTCCCTGGGTGCCTTCACATTGCTTTCTTATAAGAACACCAGTCACTAGATTTAAAGCCCACCCTAATCCAGTATGACCTCATCTTAACTGCAAAGACCCTATTACAACTAAGACCCTATTTCCAAATAAAGTCACACTCTGAGGTTCCAGGTGACCATGCATTTGGGGGGACACTATTCAACCCAGTACAGGTGGTAATGCTCTAAAATCCACTACTCAAATCAACAAGACAATGAAAACTGAGGCTAGTGGTCATCTCAAAACTGACCTCTTTTGGTCTATCATATAATTGCCCTGATGCCACCCTCCCCCAACCCTTCACCCCCATCCAAAATTTACCAACCTTCACTCTTTCAACCAGTGATTTTTATCTTTTCCCACTTTATTCCCTAACTAACCAAGAATATCATTAAATTCAGGGACTTTAACCTCTTTGGACTTCAGTTTCTTCCTATTCCCTTCACAAAAAAAGATGGGAGGAGGGAATAATACCACCTACCCCTACAATTATTTTGAGAGTTAAATAAATTAGGGAATTTGACTACTCCCAGCACAGTAGCTGGCCCATATTAAGTACTCAAAAATGTAGGCATCTCTTCCCTTCTGTGGTTGTATTAATGCTAATGTAGTTTTCCCTCCTATTAAACCCCCTTTGTCAGTGACATTTTTCTGAACAAACTCAATCACCCATATTAGAGGAGCAAAGAAGATACATTAAACACACCTACCCCATCTCCCATGGGCCACCTCCCTGAAAAGAGGAGCACTAAGTGAATCAGCAGAACACTGCAGCCTAGTCCTAGGGAGCTATTTCACCACACAGGACTTGGGCAACTTCCACTTTCTTCAAACCCCAGGGCCATGATTTCTTCCAGCAAACAGTTCATGCAATTAGTCAGTCCTCCAAGCTGCAGGAATGTTCATGACAGCCTTCACATGTCAAAGGATCCTCACCCATCCCAACCAACTGCTCATCTTCGGGCTTCTTTTCATTGCACATTTCCTGGCAGGCACCACCACCCCTGAATTTCACATTCATATATTCAGGTGATTGCATAAAGTATTCTGAAAGACAATATATTGTTTGATAGATAGGCATCTATTCTGGTTTGTCAATGCCACTGGGATGCAAGATACCAGAAATGGAATGGCTTTTATAAAGGGGGTTTATTTGTTTACACAGTTACAGTCTTAAGGCCATAAAGTGTCCAAGGTAACATATCAATAATCAGGTACCTTCACTGGAGGATGGCCAATGGCATCCAGAAAACCTCTGTCAGCTGGGAAGGCATGTGGCTGGCATCTGCTCCAGAGTTCTGGTTTCAGAATGGCTTTCTCTCAGGACGTTCCTCCCTAGGCCTCAGCTTCTCAAAAATGTCACCCTTAGTTGCTCTTGAGCATTTGTCCTTTCTCAGCTTCTCCGGAGCAAAAGTCTGCTTTCAAAGGCTATCTCCAAAATGTCTCTGTAAGCTGAAGCTCCTCTTTCAGCTCCTATGAGTTCTTCAAACTGTCCCTCTTCATTGTAGCAAGCTCACTCCTTCTGTCTGAACTTTCATAGTGCCCTAGTAAAATAATCACGCTGAATGGGTAGGGCCATTAAATGACTGAAAACTAAAGAAATCCTTTTTCTATCACCTTTCTTATAAATCTGATAAAATAGTATAGACTGTGCTCATCACACTTCCAACAGCAAAATCAAAATTAAACTAATGGAAAAATCAGAGATACTGAAGATTAGATTTACAAATATAAGCAAATAAACTTTTGCTATTTCTGTAGGTTTTTCAGATGCTCCTGAATACCAATAAAAATTATAAAATAGAACTCATCAGAATTAATTTCTTACTTCTACTCCTTAAAAGAAGGAGGACAATTTGATGCTATTTTTAAAATAACAATCTAATTCTTACTCCATTACACTGTTCTAATGGTACTTGGGGCCAAGTTAAATACAGTAAAAAAGAGGACACGTCATCTTTTCATTTGATAAACTGACCAGTTAATAAGTAAAAAGTTCACATTTTTAAAAAGGTGCAAGACTATGCACCGCAAATTTCCTCTTCCACCTGTACCCAAACACCCAGTTTCAAGGTCACTGATTTCCTTAAAATGTTATTTCATGGGATACTAATTTCACTATTATCTTCCCAGAAGATACAAGTAATCGATCTGAAATCATGACACCTGTTCCAAAAAATACTAGTGACTCCTATATTCAATTGAAAGTGTGAACAAAAACACATGCATTCTCAAACCTTGCTACTCAGTGTGGTTCCCAGACCAGCAGCAACAGCATCACCCCAATATTTTCTCCAGCCTGTTAGAAATGCAGACTTTAGTACTAAACTACCCCAGATGTACTAGACTAGAGCTGTATTTTAACAAGATATCCACACAATTTGTATGTACAGAAGATAACATTTCCCCTGCCTTCATGGAGCTTACAGACAAGTAGAAGAGATAAGATATCCAAACAACTGTGATATAAGGCATCGCAAAGAATGGACCACATGGCCATACTAGTTTGGGCAAATATCAACTATGGCTCCCTAACGGGTCCCCAGTGCCCCAGGAAAAAATGTCAGCTCTCCTGAAGGGGTGTGTGTGCCATGCACATCCTGGCCCCTGCTCATCTGCCCAGTCTACCTTTTGCAGATTCTCCTCTAGCCCTACCAATCAACTGGGACTAGGCTTCCTCCAATGTGCCTCCAGGCTTGGCATGTTACTCCGAACCCTGACACACCCTGCCCTTCAATGACTAACACCTCTTCAGCACCTTTAGGGGCTGCTGTTTGCGCTCCCTCGACACAGCCCAGCTGGCTTCTGGCCTATCCTCCCTGCCAGACAGCCTAGGAACTCCTGCAGGGCAGTGGAAATGCCTTACAGACTATTTTCTTCCCTATGTAATACATTAATTCATTAATCCACTGGATGAATGAATGAGTGAACAAATGAACGAATGAATACATAATCAGGAAAGGGATCAAGGATGAGAATATTCTGACAGTTAAAAATGGAAGACCAGGGCATGGGTACACACAGGCTCAGGTCATTTTCTTCACTGTGTTAATACACTCATCCACTGGATGGATGAATGAATGAGTGAATGAATGAATGAAAGAATAAGTAATCAGAGGTGTTTCAGGAAAAGGATCAAGGATGAGAAGGTTTTGATAAATGGAAGACCTGGGCAAAGGGACACATAGGCTAAGGTCAGTTTAGGGAATTTATCCAGAGGAACAAACTTGAATTTGCCTTGTTCTCATCTGGGTTCAGTGTTCTGTCCTGGACTATGGGAGTTTTCCTCCATCCTCTCTTGGTAAAATCAATCTGTGTCCTAAGTTTTTGGAGCTCCCAAAGAAAGGCCACCGCGGCTGCCTCAGGAACTCTGCTGGAAACTCAGTCGTGGTTACACCAGCTTTGCTTAGCAGAGGTAGCAGATTTTTCACACTCAAGGGATGGTTTGACTATGACAACAATGAGTTCTTCCCTCTTTATTAAATTTAAACTCAGACATCCACTAATTAAACAATCAGTGTACAGAAGAAACATGTTTTAAAGTTTTGTTTTTTAAATAATCCACCATGTTAGCGTAGGACACACCTTAAGGGCAAACCAAATCAGACTGATTTAAACAAGTCAGCAGAAGAAGTGCGCTGCAGTACAGATTCACACCTCACAGGAAGCCCGCTGCCCACTGGTAAACAGAAGGCAAGTCAACTGGTAAGAAGCACCCAAGGTGAGCTGGGACAATCTGTGGGAAGCCTGAAAGGTAAATAAATAAGCCCAGGATCAGGACACAACCACACCTGGACCTGAAGGCAGTGGTTAGAAGCAGTCAACCAAAGGACAAGTTGCACTTAGACTCAACATACGAAAACCAGTTAGTTACCGGGTCATTTGCACCAATCTCAGACAAACAAGATAGCAAAGCCACTGGGTCACATCACTTCAGAAGATAAAGAACAATCATGTGTCCACTGGTGATCCCGCATCCTTTCCCCACCTCTGCTACCTAAGTTCAAGCGACCATCATCCCCTCAGCCGGAACCACAACAGCTTCCTAAGTGGTCTCCTCACTTCCATCCAAATGCGTAGCAGCTGGCATCACTCCTCTCTCTAATATCCTCTAATGATTTCCTATTGCACTTAAACACAAACATAAACCACCCCATACTGTACCTACAGGGCCCCAAGTGGCCTAGCCCGGACCTCATGACCCACCTGGTTCCCACCTCCAGGCCTTGGTCCCGGCTGCCCCCTCCACCTGGAACATGTTTTGTGATCTCAGGTCTCAGATGAAATGTTACCTCCACACCTCCTGACCACCTCCAATCTTGAGGAGAGGGGTAGAAAGCACTCTACCAAACCACATTGCTTACTTATTTCTTCATAGCTCTTACTACCTTCGGAATTACCTCCCTTTTCTATGTTTTGCTTCTTTATGATATGGCTCTTCTTTTTAGAATGTGTACTCCATAAAAGCAGGAACATGATCTGTCTTGTTTGCTGCTACATCCCCAGCTCTTAAAACAGTACCAGGCACAAAGAAAGTCCTCACTAAATATCTTTGTTGAGCAAATCAATTAAATGACTTGCTGAATGAAGAAAACTGGTAAATCTATAAGGCCAAAATATGGAAAATCTGGTTTTGCATAAAATATTGATTAGTGATCACTTTTTCTACAAAAGGTTTCCTTCCCTAAAGCATTTATGTGGCTTACAAAGCTTCAGTGCATACATTTTTTAAAGGATAAGCCTATTGTGCAAAGCAAACTAAATCCTCCAGGGCATAAACGGTGACCAGTACAAAGAGCTACACAATAAATGTCTGCTAAATAAATACATGAGCCCTGGAAAATAACTTAATGCCTGGCATAAACTATATGAAACTGCACTTGGATTGGAGAACACACAAGATGCAACTATATTTAGGTCCCATTTTCCATTTTATCTGATAATGTAACACATATTTAATATACACTAATTTGAGAAACTAGCAATTTTAATCATATTTACAGGCAGGTACAAATCCAAGTAAATTCAGAAAGTTACCTGCCAATCCTGCTGCAGTTTTCAAAGTCTTCATTAAAAGATACAGAGGCTTAGAAACAATCAATAGAAATATTCCAAACTGCCAGGTTGTTGGGGATGTCTGTGAGTTCAGCATCAAAGTTCCAGAAATGCATTTTTATTTATATTCTAAGTGAAAAATCAAGTGCCCCAGGGGAAAAACTAGTCAAGAAATCACACCTCTATAAAGCTGGTCCCCATTTGAGATGTAATGCACACCTGCTCTTATGTTCCAGATCATGTCCATGAAAAAAAAAAAAAAACACCAATCACATCTCAATTTATTTTTTAACAGATAAACTCTTTGAAATAAAACACTTCCTATTTTAGCTTCATTCCTAAACCAAGAAACTGCTCACTCAGCATATTCAATATTTATATAATATTAGTGCATCACCCAGGAAAAATAAATTATGCTCAGGTGTCCATCAGCATCAAGCAACACCCACTCCTCTTCTCCTTCCCTACCAGGTGTTGAGCTTCAATTGCAAAGGTCAACGTGAGAAAGAAAACTCAGCTGCGTAATTTGATGTGAAAGCATCTGTGTGAAGTATGTGTCTATTGCTTTTGTGGGTTCTTGATTCTAAAATCAAGCATCAATGCACCTTGAGATTATAAACATTATATATTATCTTTGCCTCTTACCTCTGTCTTTAAAACATTCTCTAGTTTATAAGGTAAAGCATGTTAATGACTTGCTTCTTAACCATAGAACAAATAGCTCTCATAGAATTTCGTTCTTATAATCTATAATCCCCATGAAATGAACTTTCAAAGAATAATTTCATATTCTAAAATCTCTCACAGAATACCACTGCCTATGTAAATCAATCCATTTCAGGATACAATTTATAATAGCTGCACCACCTAGATGAAAAGAGATTTTAAAGTAACAAACTACATTTTTAAATGTTAGTCTGACAGCTATAAATTTGTTTCAAAAACATTTCATAGAAGAAATTTTTGTTCTATAGTTTAAATAACTTTGAAATAACATGATTCAGAATCTAAGTCAATTTATCAACATTCAGTTCATTTACATGAACTTTTCAAAATACTGCTACTTGCAGAAGGCTGAGAATCTTTGTAAAGACCCTTGATGTTTGTTGAAATCAAGTTTTGGTCTGGAGTGTTCACCATCTCTTCAGTAGACCAAACAAAATACAAATCCATCTCACTCCTATAGTGAAGAGCATTTCTTAATTATGTTCTTAATTATGTTTCAAAAAAGTAAATAAAACTACAAAACAAATTTTCTTACTGATTTTGAAATAAAATAACGAGTCCATATTTGTTTTTTCTCACTTTGGCCTAACAGTGTAAGGCAGATTCAAAATCCTCAACCCAGAATGAGTAAGTAAAATATAACTGGACAACACACCCTAATTACTTTTTAAACTACATTACATCATTACATCTTTTTTTAAAATTTAGAGTTATTTATAAAAGCTTAATAGCTATCACATCAAACCACAAAATCTGAGCATGATGAATTTTTCTTTAACACAAAACTGACTCAAAACTTTTTTGAAAGTCACTTCACTTTGCCATCAATTGTGTTTGGGGAAGGAAAGATTCCAGGGAGGATTCAGATAAAGAATGTTATTAGGCAATACCTATCTAATAACTAATGCTGATTTCTGTCTCTATTTTCTTATCACTGATGCTACAAACAAAGCCATATCTGTCTCACAAATAGGTCTTCTTAAAAGTGTACTAAAAAATAACATTCTAAAAGCATTGCATCATCAACTAGAGATACATTAACTTCCTAATTATTATTTTTAAAGGGTCACAGAGTGGCTAATGGGTTCTCTCAAGGTGAGTTATCTGCCATATACAGGAAGTAAGCTCCATGAGGGGCCAGCCAGGGTGGCTGGCCTGCAGGTGATATAGGTAAGTGGGAACCAGCGAGTTCAGCACTTTCAGAATGATGTAGAATTCAAAAAACAAACACTGGTATTACCGGAGAGTACAAAAAGAATTCTATTACTGTTCTCAAGCTGAGGGCAACTCTGGAAATCTACTCCAATCGTTTCGTGTTAGAAATAGTGGAACTGACCGCGATTGGTAAACCTCGGTTATTCTTCATGTTTTGAAAACAAAAATCTTAGGAAACAGAAAGTAAATAATTTACATTTAAACTTCAGAACACAGAACTCCTCCTTTGAAACCAGGGAGTTAAAAACAAAAGACACCCTCTGTGAACAGTCTTTAGGAATCCTCAGCGAACTACACCAGCCAAACACAAACTTGTATCAATGAGGATGACAGACGAGCTCCCGACGCCCCGGAAACACCAAACGGGGACTCCAGAGCCAGTGGGGTCTGAGAAGACCGGAGAAGCCGACCGCGAAGCGCCAACACCTGGGTGTCGGTGTCGAGCCTCACTCTCCCCACCTGCATAATGGGCGTAATGCTGCCTTCCCGGTGCACCCCACCCGGCTGAAATACTAATGAATGAGAAGCTACCTGCAAACCGACCCGAGCCGCGCTGGCCGCTAGCGGGCCCAGGGTTCCCGAGCTGCCGGGCGCCCCTCGGTTAGACCCCACGCTGCAGACGCCACCCGTCCCTCCGAAGCCCAGGGACCGGCCCAGCCCGGGCTCGACGGTTCCCAGTCTCCAAAACCGTGCCCACCGGACGCGGGCACCGCGGGGCCGTCGGCAACCGTCACGGGCGCTGCCCCGACGCCGCCTACCTTGGCCACCCAGCTGAACAATGGTGACATCGCGGGCCGGGCGGCGGCTCCTCTCCCTCTGGCTCCCGCTCACTCCCGCCGCCGGCCCGTGGAGCCGCGGGCGGCCGGGGGCGGGCTCAGGACGCGGCGGGACCAGGGCATCGCTCCGCCGCCCCCGCAGCGCCGGCGGGTTTCTCCCGGCTCGTCACTGCTGGCTGAGGTCGCGCCCGCCGGGCAGCCCCGCGGAGAGAGGGAAGTGGTGGAGAGAGCGCGGGGGAGGGGAGCGGCGGGGAGAGCGCGAGCGCGGCCGACCCCGCCCCCCCCGCCCCGCCCCGCCCAGCGCACCCCCGCGCTCCGCTCGCGGCGGGAAGTTGGGACGCGCGGGGGTCGCCTTCCTCCGGGAGGCCCCGGGCTGCCGGGCTCCAGGGGAGTGGCAGTCCTGATGCCGTGGAACGTGGCTTCCAATGCCTTTGGAGTCCGTTTCACACAACTTTCAGTAAGGAGTGTCTTTCTGAGTTGGAGTGAACACAAAGCCCTCCCAACTTTGCCGGGGTCACCCCACCACCATCACACACACCCAAACGCTCTAGACTGTTGGTAACAAAAGGACCAGTGTTTCCCCAGCCTCTTAATACCTTCACATAATCAAAGGTGGTTTTCTTGGAGTCAGAAAATCCAGCTATGGAGAGTAGAAATGGGGGTAGAGAAAAAGAACCTTCCAATCTAGTCAGACGGGAGGTTTTAGCAATTTGAGATATGCTGATTTCACCACAGTTTTCCTCTTTCCCAAGGCAAGATGATAAGACAGTGTGGTCAGTTTATGGCTATAAAGGTTCAGCTGCATTTCAAACTCAGACACCCCAGAGTTCTACATTAAAAAAAAAAAAAAATGTCCAAAGGTCTAAGAGCAAATGTGAGAATGAATGTGTCATGTTGAGCCACTCACTACAATTACTCAGACCAAACTGCCAAATCAGCCAGGAACTCTGCTTCCCTTTTTCTTCTGTTATATTAATTCTAAATTTCCTTCCTGATAGGCCAGCAGGACATTTTAAGTATGTTCCCCAAGCGTCTGGCATCTAAGTTAGTGGGTATACTATTTATCTGTTGCTGCATAACAAATTAGCCCCAAAACTTAGCAACTTAAAATGACTAACATTCATTATCTCACAGTTTCTTGGGTCAGGAATCCAGGCGTATCACAACTGGGCACTCTGGCTCGGGGTCTTTCTTAAGGTTGCAGTCATCTCAAGACTGGACGACTGGACTGGGACTGAAGAATTTCTTCCAAGCTCACTCATATTGTAGCCTGTTGAACTCGGGGCCTGTTTCTTGCTGCATCATGTGGCCCTCTCCATGGGGTTGCTCACAAAACGGTAGCTTGCATTCCCCCAGTGCAAGTGATCCAAGAGAGAGAGCATGTGCCCAATAAGGAAGTCACAGTCTTTTTTAACCTTATCGGGAAGTGACATTCCATCACTTCTGCTGTATTCTCTTTGTTAGAAGTCAGTAAGTCCAGTCCATGCTCCAGGGGCGGGGATGACACAGGGCATGAAAACCAGGAGAAAGGGATCACTGAGGCTCATCTTTTATCTCCCCTTCCAGGTGGGGTGCATAGATTGAAATAAACCATAAACGCTTGGAAAAGTCCAGAGTAATATTCCAACAGAACCTATTTGGAGTAACTGGAAAGGGCCTTAGGACATCGTAGGGAAGTGCTATTCTTCTATAATTCTTTTAAGCAGTGATGTTATCTTAAGAAATTAAGAGGTAGAAAAAGGGAGTGCATTTGCAGCCATTAACCAAATCACTCCATTGCCACATCACTTTCCCAAGCAAGTAGAGGCAGCGGCAGCTGAGCACTCCATTAAAGTGAGAGCCCTCTGTCCGCTATGGCTTTGCTATTCAAAGTGTGGTGCATGGACCAGCAGAATTGGCATCACCTGGAAATTCGTTAGAAATGCAGAATTTCCAAAATTACTCCAGACATAACTGAATCAGCATCTTCATTTGAACAAGATCCTCCAAGAGACTAGTATACACTTTTAAGTTTAAGAAGCATTCTCCTATGAGAGTCATTGGCATTGGTTTTAAAAAGTAATAATAGTGAAAACCTTGTGGCTCACACTCCCTTTATCCAGTGTATGGACAGATGAGTGGGAAAATGGGGACAAAAATTAGATGAAGAATAGGGTGGGATGGAGGGGATGGAAAGAATTAAGTGTTCTTTTTTGCTTTATTTTTATTTTGGAGTAAGAAAAAGTTTCAAAAATTGATTCTGGTGATGTACGCACAATTGTATGATGGTGCTGTAACTACACTGTGGATGACTGTAGGGTGTGTGAATATATCTCAATTAAACTGTATTAAAAAAAGGTAAATGAACAATGGGGGAGGTGGGGAATGGGAGGTTTTGGATGTTCTTTTTTATTTTAATTTTTATTTTTTGGAGTAATGAAAATGTTCAAAGTTTGTGGTGATGAAAGCACAACTATATGATGATACTCTGAACAACTGATTATACACTTGTTATGACTGTATGCTATGTGATTATCTCAAAAAAAACTGCATAAAAATAATAATAAAATAAAAAATTACTGGTCAACAACCCCTTGGGAAAGCAATTAAAATTTTTCTGTGTCCCTGAAATTGTAGGGACTAGCTCAGCTAGAGAGAAACCTGGAGAGCTCCGGGACAACAACATAGTTTTGATATGAGTTGATGAGCAGCTAAGGACCAGACTGGCACAAGCTGGACCAATTATAAATTTGATCACTCCAATCCTGAAACAGAGCTCTACAAAAATGCCTGGAACTTAGAAGCAACTCTGAGGAAAGGAAGAAGAGAACCCAGAAATTGACAAAAGAAACTAATTACCTGTAACTGAGATAAATTTTTTGCCACTTGGGCAAATGGGGGGAGACAACTAGAAAGAGAAACTACATTACATTTAGGGGGATAAAAATTGCATTTCTTGCCAAAAATAAATAAATAGAGAACTGGCCACACAATATTAAAGTCAGACCAAATCCTGGAAGTAACAGTTACAAATTGAAAGTGTAAAGGCAGGTAAAGTAGGGGCATTAAGGCCTCGTTGTTTACAGCTGGATCCAACTCTCCCTTTAGACACAACCCAGGGCTGGTGCTCCTACTGACCACGGTCTGAACTTGCCTAAAGTTTAAGTATCTTTTAGACTCACAGAGGGTTCCCCCTGATCTGGTCTTCCTGCCTGGTCCAAGACTTGGCAGAATCACTCATTCCTTGGGAAGGTACAGGCCTTTCCATTAGGTGAACTTGATAGATAGATGGTAACATGCCTAGCTTTAACACCAGCACCGTAAGAAATATACATGAAAGGTCTTATTTTAATTCGCTGCCAATACGTAGCTTGCCAGTCACACTGCACAAAAAAATTCTCCATTACAACGTGGAATTTCATTAAAGGGAAACTGTTAACAACAGAGGTTCTAACTGAGCCTACACTCAAAAAAAACAATTTTTCCTAAAATACCATATTCCCACCCATCTAAGAAAAAAAAAAAATATATATATATATATATCCTTCTACCAAGAAACTGTATAATCCCCCTTAAAAGGACTGTATATTGTATACAGACCAAGCATCAGGTGGTTCTCTGGTGCAGCTGGGATTGAGATCCTCTACAGATAACAGTCATTGCTCAAAGACACTGACATCTGATGGTTCCCAGCCCCCCGACTGTGTATCAGAGTCATCTGTGATGTTGGAGGTGGAGGGTAGGGTAGATGATTTGGCTGATCTTGAGCAAGGGTCGGACACTCATAGAACTGAGAGGGCAGGTGTGAGACAGTGAGCAATGAAAGAACTGCAGATAATTCATGCTCAATTATTACAACACTCTACTGAGCCAAGCAAAATGTGTCAGCTGACTGAATTCAGCCAGAGAGGTCATCATTGCTGACCTCTGGATTTACACAAAACTTGGAGATAGATGATAGGTGATAAATGATATATAGATGATTGGAAGATAAATACATGTATGATAGATGATTGAGAGATGACAAATAGATACATACATACATACAGAAAAAATTTTTAAGCTCCAACAAGTGATTCAGATTCTCAGCTGAGATCAAGAACCACTTCTCTAGTTCTAGATCCTTGTTTAAATAATAAAAAAAAAAAACAAGATATGGTTGCTTTGTGGAGAACAATAGGCTATCGAAATAGGACTGCAGAGATCTGAACACATTATCCTGACAGAAAATCTAAGGATAACCCAAGTTGAAGGAAGAAAATCCAGAAAAAAAGAAGGAAGGTAGGTAATGTTAAATGGCTCTACATTTAAAGAAAAATGTGCCTTCCTCTTCCATAAAGAGAGCAGCAATCAACCAAGACCTGATCGTGTCACCTGGAAGCTCGTCAGGAACAAATGAACTGAGGGGGCGGTGAAGAAATCGTTCCCTCCCAGGACAAATCAGTAAAAAGCCTGCAAAGTTCAAACCTGTTGCTTGGTAAATTCCACTTGTGAGAATTACTTCTAAAGCATCAATTAGAAATATGGACAGAGATTAATGTAGAAAGACAATTAGTATTAATTTTGAAACTGAAAATTTTCAAACCACCTAAAAGTTCAGCAATTGGGAACTGGTTGAGAAATTATTCTTCCAAACAATAGAATATTAAGTAGTGTTTAAAAATGTTGACATGGGGATGTGCCCATGACAGAAGCACATGGAAAAAAAAAAACTGGATACAAAATTGCATGCCTAAAGTTTATATAAGAATAGCCTTACAAAAATGAGAAGAAAATTCATCATCAAAATGTTCACAATAATTTCTCTGGATGAAAATGGTTTTAACTTTACATTTTTCTCTCTTTTCTGCATTTTTCTTAACTTCTCTCTCCAAAGACTGGCCTGTGCCGTCCTTCTTTATCCCTAGAAACAAAGCTCCCAGAGTGGGACCACGAATCACCCCAACAGCCATCCCAGGAGGCCAGTGGATTTTTGAAGAAGGCTCAGTCATGTGCTAAGGCAAAGCGGAGAATGGAGAAAGCTGCTCACCTTGGAAGTCCAAGGAACAAATAGGTCATAGTCATAGGTCACCTCCTATAGCCAAGGGCACTGAAGAAATACATTCCATTTTAGGTGTCATTGCTGCCTTTCTAAGTAACCTTAAAAGGATGCTTTAATATCTCATCTCTCAGTTCTTCTGAGAACTGAAATAAGGACTTGAAAAAAGAAGGGAGATAAAACAAGAACTAGAAGAGCTGCTCCCACATTAAGCTTAGCCGTGACCTCCAAACAAACCTTGACACTCCTGCCCCTACTTCTCTGCCAGATCCCTCCATTAAGGAGGAGCAAGAAGCAAGGAGGACAGTGAAGGCCCTTTAGAATTTAATTTTCACAAGTGGAATTTACCAAGCAAAGACAGTTCAGGAGGGGAGGCCAGACAGGCTGCTCTCTGCCAGTTCAAATGGGAGGGCAGGGAGGCGAGGAAGCAGGCAAGAGAGTGACGTCACTCCACCAACCTGCTCCTCCCCACCACCAGACCACGGGTTAAAAACAGGGCCACTGTAGTCCCACTCTACAGCAAAAAATTCAGCTTGATTTCAAGTGAATCACAACCACCAGCACTTGGCAAATGATCAGGAATTTACTCAGTTCACAAATAATAATTAGCACCTGTTGTGTAAAACTACACCTGTCCTTGCAGGGAGTACTACAGGTGAATCCGACCTGACCTCTGCCCTTATGGGGCACACAGGGTAGCAGGAAAGATTGAGCAGGGAGAAGAGTGAAAATTGCCACAGGAGAGGCCCAGGGTGAAGCTCCATGGAATTCACAGAGGAAGGAAAGATAACTTCAGACTGCAAAGGAAAAACCAGCTTTCTGGCTGGAGAACTTTTTGGACGTTGCGTATGAGGGAGTGGGCATTCCAGAAGGAAGGACCAGCATGGACAAAGGCTTGTAGGACTACTGTTCATCTCTGGAAATAAACCTTAGAAGGCAGGTGTAAAGTCAGAAATCAGAGCTGCCATGGTGGTATGGTAGTGTGCATTCACCCCTCACAGGCATAAATGTTTGTTTCCAGAAAAGACATTTGCTGAGGATACTATCAAGTCCAGAAAATTCATAACTAAAAATACAACTGCAGGAAGTGAAAACATATATCCATGCAAATCCTTGTATATGAATGTTCATAGCAGCATTATCCTAATAGCTGAAAAGTGCAAACAGCCCAAATGCCCATCAACTAATGAACAGATAAATAAATGTGGCATATCCATACAATGGAGTATTATTCAGCCATGAATAGGAATGAAATGCTAACACATGCTACAACATAGATGGACTTTGAACACATTACACCAAGTTTAAAGAAGCCAGTCACCAAATGCCACATACTGTATGATTCCTTTTATATGAAATGTCCAGAATAGGCAAATCCATAGAGACAGAAAGTAGGTTAGTGGTTGTCAGGGGCTAGTTAGGGGGCTTCTTTTTGGGTTGCTAAAAATATTCTGGAATTAACTGGTGGGAATGGTTGCACAACTTTGTGAATATACTACAGACCTGAATTTTAGGGCATTTGAATTACATCTTAAAAAATAATCTATATGATGATGGTTGAATGGCTTTAAGTAAGTTAACTCCCTGGGTCTTTATAATAATGAAACCCAAATCTCTAAGGCTTAGTTTAGGGATTAAATGATATGGTGCATATGAAACACTCAGCCTGGATCCTGGCACATAGTGATGCTCAGCAAACATTAGCTGTAATAGTAGTAGGAACAGTAATAGTAGTAGTAGCAGTAGCAGCAATTTCTGTTAATGTAATGATGGGTGTAATATAAGTGTAGAAATAAAACAGAAATGATGGGCTGGGGAGGAAGGGGCCTCAAATTTGGGGCTGTGTTTTCAGACATACTAAACATGACAGGACAAATAGTTGACATCAAAGAAAATATTGTGGGTTAGCCAAAACTAATTCTGGGATGGGTGGGACTCTAGGATGTCTCTCGATATTTTCCCCTCCCTTTTCATGAGTTGCTATGTCTAGCAGCATAACCGTGTTCCATTTGTTACTTTAACTCTCTAAGCCATGCTGTGAATCATCCAAGTTTCTCTGGTTAAATTCCTATCATTCTAGCTGGGCAGAGACTTGATATGCACAAGCATTACTAGCCCCTCACACTTGCAGAGTTCAGAATTCCTCCAAGGGAATGGATCCCAGTGACTCACACTCCAACTCTCCCTATCCCCCACCCCCCTCCTCTGGTCCCTCCTTACCTGTCCACAGCTCTTATTTTCTCTCAAGTACTTACACACACATTCACATTTTAAATCATGCTCAGTTCAAAATGGAGCCCTCAGATGGCAAGACCCAAAGACCAGCTTCAGAGCAAGTGGTGCTCAGTAAATTGATGAATTAATGAAAAAGTATAGGGGAGAAAGTGGAAGGATCAATTTGGTGAGGGCGTTATCTACAAGTGGGCAAAAAGGTCAGGTGATAACCTAGAGAACATTCTGCTTTTGATATAACCATGTCAACTTTTAAATCAAGGTCTCTAATTTTATCTTTTGATTTGGTTTGTTAAATTATAGTTTCTAATCAGAAAGACAGAAAACAGATTTAATAAGAACATTCTTGACGGAAACAGCCACCTTCATCAAATTTATCGAAAAGCCTTGAGAAATTAAAAGGTGGCTGTGGACCACTGAGAAATACTGAGAAGACTCTGCAGCATAAAGGGGAGCCGCTAAACTTGTAACTCTAGGGGGGTTCAAACAGTAACAAACACACCCAAGAATAAAGTTCACACCAGTTATGTGATACCTTTTTTCTCTCTACACTCAGCAATCTTGTTAAAACAAAAATTTACTTTACGACACAAATTTACCTCTTCATGAAAAGCAACAATTTGTTTAAATGCTTGTGACATTTTAATATCAGCCAAATTGATATGGTTTGCTGTTTAAATTTCCCTTCTGTTCTCAATATTTCACTTAATATGTACAGTAATCAAGTTCTCTTTTTAGTTTGTAAGTCATTCCAAAAATAGAAACAGGGTTTTTCTATTTTTAGCTCAGTCTATAAAGTTTAAGCAAATAATCTTTGTTCCAAAGTACTATACACATGTTTCAAATTCATGGAAAAATTTAGCAGTAATGAGCTCATAAAAAAAACAAAACATACAAAAAAAAAACAGTAAAAATTGAGAGTCAAAAGATTTTTTGAATCTCCACCCTGTGTTATAACTAAACTTAGGTTCCCAGCTTTAAACTCAAACGCTTTTATTGTAATTTATAATGGAGACATTAAACTCACTTCTTTACAAAGTAATTTCACCAAGAAATACCTTTTTCCAAACTGAAAGTTTTATTTCTCTTTAACAAAAAGACTGAAAAATGTCAATCCTTATGTCCTTATCAAATATCTTAGTGGTAAAAATCTGACCAAAGCTTCCGTTTGTTCCAAAGTAAATCATAATTTCCTATTCTTTTTAATGAGGTGATTGTGTTTATTTTACTGGAATGATTTTTCACTCTAAAACAATTTCTATTTGTTTACCTCAATCTAATTCTTTTCAAATCACCAAAGTTTAAACACAATTGAAACTCTCTGTGGATGTTCTCACTCTTTTCAAAGCCTAAATCTGTGTTGGTCACTATTCTGTATCAGAAATGCTGAATGGTGACTTCTATGTGTTTGTTATTTGTGCCTGGAACAGAGCCATGCATCTCTGTATAGACAGGGAAAATAATTTTTAATTCTGTCGCCTTGCTGTAGCTTGAGATTCCCACAAAAAAAAATCCACTAAGTCACTTACACTTGCATTTCACCAAGAGGAGTATGTCTGGTTATGAGCACAATTTTCGGGTGCATAGGGCAAGAACACTTTCCAGAAGTTAAGATTCAAGTGCCATCACCATAGTCAGCGTTCTCCAGAGAAATAGAATGAACAGGATCTATACATATTTAAGAAATTTATTATAAGGAACTGGCTCAAGCAATTGTGGGGGCTGGCAAATCTGAACTCTGTAAAGCAGGCCTAAAGCTGGAAACTCCAATGTTGAAGTCCTTAGTCTGAATTCCCCAGGGGAATCTGGCTGTCTGGAAATTCCAAGAAGTTGAGGCAGAAATTCTTCTTCTAACCTCTGAAACCCTCAGTTCTAGCTTTTATAAAAAGATCTCCAACTAATTAGATGAGGAGTTTACCCACATTGCTGAGAGCAATCTCATTTGTTGATTGTAGATGCAATCTGAGCCAGGTGTTTCCACATTTTATCTCATTAATCCTCAAAACAACCCCAAGAAGAAGAGAACATAATGCATACTGAATGCTTACTATCTGCCAGACGCTGTGTTACAAATGGCAAACATCTGACCAGTGCTTCTTGTGCGAGGCATTGCTCTAAGCATTCAGAATATGGTGAAATAAGGACTATAATTACCTTATTTCAGATGCAGAAACCAAAGCACCAAGCTGGGAAGGGGCAGACCTGAGTTTGGAGCCTACGCACTGGGTAAAACTCAACCACTTCACTGTACTACCCCTAATTATTACCTGAAAACACCACTGGAGGCATTATTTTTCCTGTCTTGCAGAAAAGGAAGCTGAGGTTCAAAAAGGTAAAATAACCCACTCAAGGCCAGGTGCTGGTGGAGCTGGGACTTCTCTCTGGAATGTCAGAAAAGCAAACAGCGCAGAAGGATTTTTTTGTGAGAATCCTTCCAGAGGTCCTAACTGCTCTAAACATGGGACTTCAAGCTCTAAGAAATCCAGGAGGCTTTTGAACCTTGAAGACATCACGTTGAGTAAAATATGCCAGACACAAAAGGACAAATATTGTATACTATTACTTATATGAAATAATTAGAATAAGCAAATTCATAGAGTTGGAATCTAGAATACAGGTTTCCAGGGGCTGGGTGGAGGTAGGGAATGGAAAGTTAATACTTAATTGGTACAGTTTCTGCTTGGGGTGATGGAAAAGTTTTGGTAATGGATGGTGGGGATGGTAGCACATTTTGAATGTAATTAACACCAGTGAACTGTATATTTGAAAGTGGCTAAAATGGGAAATTTTAGGTTATATATGTTAACAGATAAAAATTCTTTAAAAACCCATAGAACTAACTGTACATAATTACAATGATATTGTTTAATCAGTTGTTACAAGGTACCACATTAATACAAATTAATAACAGGGAAAACTGTGGTATGGAAGGGGAGCAGTGTATGGGAACTCTATACTTTCTGCATGATTTTTCTGTAAACCTACAACTGCTCTTAAGAAAAGAAAAGAAAATGTTCTTGAGAAAGCCCCAGGTTCCAGCAGCTTCTAGCAACAGCAGGCCTTGGCAAAGAGAGGTTCTGCTTTTCTCCTGACACTGGAGGTTGAGCTGATGCTGTTTTGAGTACATGAAGGTGGGCTTGAAATGGCAACATAGTCTAATGAACAAATGATGAGTGAGAAGGAAAGAAAAGGCAGGGAAGGACGTGGGAAAGGAAACAGTGGGACCCTTCTCAAGGTTATGGCTGGACCAAGGGCTAGTGAGAAAGAAATGAGGCCTTGGAAGGCTCTCCACTGAGGCTGGGCTGGGGCTGGCAAGACAGACCTGACCGAAGTCCACAACAAAGCAGAGGCTGAGCTGCTGGGTGTAGGGGAAGTGGGAGCAGAGGTCCTCCCTGTGAAAACAGACCTGGCTGAGTGGAATTGAGGGCCCTGACCTCCCAGTGCCCAGGCAATTCAGCTGGAGGGGTTTGGCCCCAACGAAAGCCTAATGAGATCCCAGTCCTTGGGTTGGCTGGGTCTGTGGGTCTAGGTCAGTGTTTCCTTGCATAGAGCACACCACCCAGCTCCTCTTCTTCAATTCTGAGACTGTGGTGCAAAGGCCAAAGGGCCAGCAGATCAAAGGGGCCTACAGCAGCCCCTCTAGGCCAACAAATGGTATCTTGTGGTTCTAACTCATGTTCAGTGCATCACCAACACAGTGGGGATATCACATATCCAATCTTGGCACCCCTTGTGTACAGCACTGAATTTAAGCCATTGAGGTGTTCATTCATTCCTTCTTTCTTTTAATAAACATCTATTGTGCACCACCACTTACCAGTCCCTGAGGAGGCTACACAAACAAGATGCCTGTCCCAGAAGGATATCTTATGTCCAAGGGACCCATACAGCAAGTAAACAGGAAATTATGCAACCAGTTAATAAGTGTTTCAAGAAGGAAAAGAGAGGGTGCTATGAAAGCATAGCATGGGGCCCTGAACCAAACATAGGGAACCCGAGAGGATGACCTAGAGTAAGTGATATTTAAAGCAGGTATCTAAAGGCCAAGTAAAAATTAGTTACTGGAGTATAACAAAAGAGAGCAATCATCTTTCATCTATACAGGAGTAGAATCTGATACTGGACTTTTTATTATAGCTTACTTGCTTTGTGTTGTATCTCTATAAGTGATGAAACTGAAGTCCAAGAGTTTAAGCAACTTATTTAGTTATTCATTCAACAAATATTTACTGAACTTCTAATATAAAAAAAAAATCATTCAGATGTTTACTATATGCCAGGCATCAAGCTAAGAGTTTTATATATATTATTTCATTTAGCGTCTCTAACAACAGCTCAGTGAAGTAAAATCTGGGATGTTAAACAGCTTGCCCAAGGTTGCATAGCAATTAAGTGGAGGAAGCAGGGTTAAGACCCAGGGAGTCTGCCTCCAGCAATATTTACAGTCTTGTCATAAGAATATACCTATGGCTATGGTATGTGGCCTGAATTTGAAACACAGGACCTCAGCATTCACACAATATTATGTACTCCTTGACGGCTGAAATCCAGCTCTCCCAGTGAAGAGGGCAATGAGTGGGTAGGAGGTTTACCCCAGACCCAATAGAAACTCATCCTTGGCCTGCATGGGTCACTGACCCAAGACAAGGAATACTTAGATAAAGAAGCTCACCATAGGATCAGCTTTAGGGTAAGGAATGCATCATGCTGTGTACAGTCCCTGCTCTCAATGAGTTCACAATCACAGGCAAGAAGCAAGTAAGAAAAACAATTAAACATATAATTACTAATGATGATAAGTGCCGGGAAGAAAGGGAACCAAAGTAATATGAGAGATAAAGGCTTATGGACATAGAACCAGTAGTTAAGAAAAGCCTCCTTTAGTGCTAAAACTGAGACCTGAAGGATGAGACAGACTTTGCCATGTTACAAGTAAAGAGAAAAGCAAGTGCAAAAGTCCAGTGAATAGAAAGGAAAGAAAACCACTGTGGCTACAGCAAAGAGAGTGAGGTAGAAAGTGGATCATGATCAGTCCAGAGAGATAAACAAGATACAGATTACCTAAGGCCTTGGAGACTGGGGTAAATAGTTGGATTTATGCTAAATGTAAATGGGAACCATCAGTGGGCTTAAGTGGAGAAAATTACACGATTTAATTTTTTACTCTGCCATTCTGACCACAATATGGAGAATGAAATATTGTGAGGCAAGCATAGAAACAAGACCAGTTCTCCAATTAGAAAGCTATGTGGTGGTCACTTTGATAAAGATGGTGGCAGTAAAAGTGGGATGGAAGACGATGGATTCAAGATATACTCTGAAAATAGAATGAACCAGGCTTGCAAATTGATTGACTGTAGGGCATATGTGGGAGAGAAGAATAAAGGGTGACCTTTTAAGTTAAAAATAAAATGTGAATCAGGAAACATCTACAATTACTTCTCAAACCTTTTATGATGTATCTTGAGTTTTTAACCCTTCTCCATGTATTTAAATATCATGGAAGGAAATAAAAAGTTACAAAATAGTGACACTTGTACAAGGACCAATATGACAGCCTTGGATCGAGTTCTTGCATCTTTTCTGAGCATCCTTTGAGCTGGAATCTTTGTCCTGCCACTGCCTCTGATGGTTTTTAAATAGCCATGTCTGGTTGGCTTTTCATGGAATAAGATGTTCAGAGACAAAATTATCACCCACTTATGTCAGCAGCAGAAAAACTCAATAAAACATGTCAATAAATAGCAACTCAATGTAAAGTCCCACTAGATCCTGGAATTCAGCAACCACAGAAAACTCTCCCCCACCACCCCCACAGCAACCCCAGCCTCACAGGTGATCCTGACTGACACCAGATACCTGTGACTCCATCAAATCTTTGTACAGAATATACAGTGCAGATTAAAAAAAAATTAGTTTTAAGGTCATATTATAAGACAGAGGCAAAATGAGAATTCATGAATATTATTTAACTGCACAGACATTTTAAGACAATCAATGTTAGTTATAGTTGCAAATATGTTTCCTAATTGTTCAGCATTCCACTTAACTCCAACCTTCTCTAGATTATCCCCACCCCTTGCGACTAAGACCTCCTTAAGGCGTCCATCTGTTTGACACTAGACTGGGAAGAGAAGACATGGGAAGCTCCTGACCTGACCCTGGCCTTCTCTCCTTTTTCCTTTGCTGTTTCCTGTCTTTTTTTTTTCTCTGTGAGAGTAAATCATGTTCACAAATACCACAAGGCAAGGGCCTCAGTATGGAAGGAGTGTGGAACCAGAGAACAGCTGAGGGAGAATAAGAGGGAAAATGATCCCCTTTGGATTTAAAGAGAATGTTAATTGCAGTAGAGACTGTTGTTGTAATAACTAACTTACGTGCATGGCACATGACCTGGGAGCCAGGACGTGCACGAGTGAGGTCAGAGGGATCTATCCGGGTGGGAATCTCAGCAGCACCACATGCTGTTAGCAGACCTTGGGGAAGTCACTTAACATCCAAGCCCTATTTCCAAATTTGTAAAATGGAGATACTGCCCATCTTTTAGGCATTTTTAAAGAGTTGAAAACCACTTAGGTAAAGTTCAGAGCAGTCAATAAATAGCAGCTGCTTTTACAGCATTTCATAATTTATAATGTACTTTTACATACATGATTTCACTTCTTCCTAACCTTTAATAAACTCAAGCCTGCCATTTGCACCTAAGCCGCACCCCAAAGTTCCTCTAACTGAACTGCAGGAGAGCAAACGTGTTTCACTTTGATTTCATCTCTTTTGCCAGTGCTGATCTATGGACAGTGGAAGTCTATCATGCAGTGGTGAGGAGACCAGGGAGGATGGGTGGCCTTTCATCCATGCAATATAACCAGAGTCCTGATAAGCAGAGCAAGTTCAGAAGTAGTTCAGCTTGGAGAAACCAGAGGAGGAGACAGAAAGAGATCACCACGTGACAGAAGCAGAGCCTGAACCACTCCGAGAACGCTACAGACTTGGGAGAAAACATGGCCTTGCCAATACCTTGATGTTGGACTCCTGACTTCCCAAACTGTGAAACAATAAATTCCCGTTGTTTAAGCCAACCCATTCTGTGACAGCTGTCATAGCAGCCCTGGCAAGTCAAGACAAGCCCATATGCAAAAGCATACCTGTTTATTTGCATATGGCCCATCTCAAATACAAAGGGCCATTCAAAGACATTATTAGATCCCCTACTCCTTAGGTGAGACAGAAAGTAACAGAGCCAGGACTAGAACCTGGTATCCCAAGTGATAAGCATAATCACTAAAAGGACCTTGTGAACTCAGGTGCAATATAGGAAGCTAACATAAAAATACATGAAACACCAGGTGGAAGGCAACAGGGTGTGGGGAGATGGTGAGGCACAGTCTGCCGGCATTCAAATTGAATTGTTTTTCTCCAAACAGGACAGTAGACAAATCAAAAAACAAAAAAACGGCTGCAGGCCACCTGTCTACAAGCCTGCAACATATTACACTGTGAGCAGTAATTACTGCTAATAACCTTCTTTCAAAGTGTTTTGACACACATTTTTTTTAAGAATAGCCTTAAAATGGTTATCTAAATTTGGGCAGAAATATTTAAAATAAAAAATGCAGTATATGTCCTAAGGAAGGTGATGGCTAGAGATGTGAAAGCAAAGCAAATCCAGGGAAGCTTTCTGGAGGAGGTAGCATTTGAGCTGGCAGAGATATTTTTTTTTTTTTTTTTTTTAAGTAAAGGAAGAGAAAAACAATCCATGTAAAAAGAAAAGTAATAAGCAAAAAGAGCAAAGTTTGACTATCTGGGAAAAATAAATAGTTCCATTTGGTTGCAGCATAGGGTAAAAATCTTGGCATTAGAAGAAAACATATGAAAAATCATCTGAGACCAGATGGTGAAGCCCCTTGACTGCCAAGCTAAGGAGTCTGGCATTTATTGGGCATTGGGGGTGGGAACGGTCAGGCCAGAAAGTTTTTGAGCTGAAAATGGCCCGATCAGAGAATGGGGTTTCTAGGAGATGAATTCGTTTTGTTGATCTTACCGAATCTTACTTAACAACATGAAGCATTATTTTTTCCTAGACAACTTCAAATCTGAAAAATGTCATTATTCTTAGCATATGTTTTGAAAAATAAACTTAGTCACTATAAATGTATATGAGCCAAAGGGGGCATAAAAACTGGCAACAAATACAGAGATTGTGGCCATCTGTTTCTGTTGCTCTGAGTAGAAAATAGCAAACAGAGCTTTTTTAAAAAGCGTATAACTATAACTGAAGTCATATTTTCCAGTTTAGGTTATCCACAAGTGACTGCTTACAATTTTATTTGTCTGGCATTTTCAATAAAATATACCATCCACAGGGCATCATGAAAAACGAATTTGTGTGACATCATGCAAGGAAAGCATGGAAGGATGGAAAGGAGGGAGGGAGGGAAATGATATGTAGCTTGTCAGGAATTGTAAATCAAATTTCAGAATTCACCTTTTTTTTAAGTAATAAGGATGAAAAAGGAAAACATCTGAGAATCTGTTCTGAACTTTTTACAGAAAAAAATGGTGTAGGGTAAAAAGATTGTTTAAAGTCAGAAAAGCCATATTATAATCTCAATTCTCATCACTATACATTCTTGATGACAGATAAATTTCCTCATCTCTAAAAGGGTGATATTGTTTATTAGTTTAATGGTTGTTGTAAGGGCTAATAATATTGCATAATATCATACTTTCTTCCTATATATTCATTTCCTTCCTTCCTTTGGAAAGGAAGGTACATGCCTGCCGTGATGCATTATAAAAACCCATCAGCTGCTTACATTCTGCCAACCCATGAAGCCTAAATGTTTATACAGTCAGTGTGATCCTACATGCAAGTAGGAGGGAGGCAGTGGTACAAATAATCCCAAAGATCTCATTACAATAATCCCTTACGCTTCATTGTGGCATGCGTCAAGTGATGTCTGCGGGAATTCATTACTGTACTTCTGTTTTCTTTAGCTTAATATTGAAATTAGTTGGCACCCCTGAGTACACTATATGAAGTCAAAAGAAGACACGGGGAAAATACACGGAATGGCAGTAGACAGAAAAGCCATTTGGTGCTTTAAAATTTTTAGAACAAAGCACAGTGAGGACAATCAGCTGGAAATTTGTTCATTCATCCACAAATATTTATTAAGCATCTATTTGGGGCCAGGTACTATCTAGGCTTTGAGAATACAGCCGTGAACAAAGCAAACAAAAAAACCCTGCATCAAACTGGAAACAGTGGCTAGCTCTAGAAGCATGATGGAGAGAAAGACTTTGCTTTTTTACTTTTTACAGTTTCTGAATTCATCAGATTATGGATGATTTTTAACTGGAATGGTTTTCCATGTTTTCCAAAAGAATAAAGATTAAAACTGAGCTAAAAAAAGGATGAGACAGTCTATACATACTGACATAAAAATCAATTCATGATGCATCAAGTGAAAAATCTAGGTTTCAGAGCTATGTGTAGTGTGATCATATATATGTTTAATACATAGATTTCTTTAAAATGTCAACTGGTGTTAGACAGCAGAGTTATCTCATCAATGCCTTAGTGAATTATTTCTGAGCCCTTCCTCTTCCTCATCACCCACATAGAGCATCACTAAGTACAGACTTCTGCTTCAGAGCAGCCTTCCCCTTTTCGAACGTATCCCCTTCTCTCCACACGGCCTGCCATCACCTTAGGTAAGTCCTTCATCATCTCTCACTGGGACCACTGCAAAGTCTCCTTACTGGACTCAGTCCATCCTGCAATGGCCAGGTTTACTTCCCAAAGCACAGATCTCATTATGTCACTATTCGCAGTGACTACTGGATCAAGTCCAGTCTGCTCGGCATGGCTTCCAAGACTTCCAAATCTGGCTGCAACCTACCTGTGGTGGACAAGGATTCCTACCTACTAACAATTCTCTTCATTTCCGCTTTACTATAGAACCTTAATTTTGTTCAGGTAATGAATAAAGATCGTTGACCTCAGGGTTACCACTAAGGGATGCTCAAGAGTTGGCACAGAGTACACAATTTTTTCATTGAATGAATAAATGGTATTAATTAGTCATGTTAATCCCATTCTTCTTCCCAAGTAATAAGTCTACAAGGCAGCATGTCTATACCTTCCTTCTTGCTTGGAACTTTGTTGTGAGAGGAGCTACAGCAACCATGTTGGAGCCATGAGGACACAAAATGAAGTCAATATGCTAAGGATGGCAGAGTAGCAGGAGATGAAAAGCCTGTGTCATTGATGACACAGATCTGGCCTCTCTGGAACTGCTCACCTCCAGATGCCTCATTAAATGAGATATATAAACATCCTTATTGCCTAAACCAGACCTTAATGTGCCTATGAATCACTTGGAAATCTCACAAAAATGAAAATTCTGATTCAGGAGGCCTGAGGCGGGACCAAGAATCTGTTTTACTAACAGGATTTCAGGTGATGTTGCTACTGAGGGACCACATTTTGAGAAACTAGGACATAAACCACTTTAATTGGGCTATTATTTTAAACTGAACTTGTCCATGCTATAGCTTGTCCCTCCCCACATACCAAGCTCCCCATAGACTAACTATCCAAACTGCTCCCATGTACAAACAGCCTCCCTGGCTTAACTCATGACTATCCCTCCCTTTAGGGAGCTATAAGCTTCTGTAATTTTACCACTATTCTTCACATCAGTCTTGGCCACTTTTTTTCACTCATTGACCTTTATTTGCACTTATCCTCAAATATTTTTCTTCTACAGTATCTTATTCAAACCATTATTAAACAATTATAGCAACATATTTAACAGGCAAAATGATTTTGAAAGACCTCAAACTCTTTTGCAAAATTATTCAATTCCCTCGTAAATGCTATATATTACACTATGTAACTGACAGTGTTCTATTTAAGTAATGTAGGAATCAATGAGTATATGAGCAGTGTCCTACTAGTAAGACAGGCTCGATCCACTCCTTAATTAAGCTTTAATGCTACGTGGCACTTTGAAAGCATTTTTTCTAAAGCCCAATATTAAAATGTATCTGTGTAAAAGTGAGCTCAGAAGAATTATTCATGATCGTTTCCAGATTTAAAACATCATCCCTCTCTTATCTGTCCAAGAAATTCTCACCTGATTCTATTTCATTAATTAATAATAGGCTTTTCATACCACACTGTGTTTCCACGTATCTTTTTTTTTTTTTTTACTTTATTCCCAAATTTAGCCTTCAGACTTTCAGCCCTAGCTTGTCAGAAAACATACCAAATTACTGGACTTGAATGCAATATGTGTCTTCATGCCAGGGTGGGAGAGGAATGGAGAAGTGTGTGCAGTTTTCCTGGTGTCCTGCACATCCACTGGCACATCCTCAGTCAGCACACAATGGTGACCGCACATCATCAATCAAATGTGTTGACTGGATTTGCTTTCCACTATAAATCAACCCAATCTCTCCACAGCCCCAACCAATGCAAAACTATCCCAGAATCTCTGCAAACCACAAGCCACATGCAGTAACTGAAAAACCAGGACCCAGAAGATGGGGATTTTAATTCAAATTGCACCAAAGACTTAGTGCCAAGAATATCAACATCCCCTCAAAGTCAACAGAACTTTGTCACACACTGTAAAAGTTAAAAATCTAAAAACTACCCTGTGACATCCCAAACTGACTCAGTGAAGGCCACAACAAAATCTCAAAGAACTGGGTGAAGATGCAGGATAAAACATCTCAGCATCACTAGAATGAGCTGGAAGCCACAAGGCTACTACCAGTTGCAGGCTTTATGGCAGGCTCAGCCTGGCTAACACTGTGGCTCCCTGATGTTTCCCCTTATTCCCCACTTCCATCTCCTTTAAAGCCTTCTCCAACCATCACCCAACAATTGTAATCCACGGAGAGGCTTATTCACAGCTTGAGGACTCTTAACTATTAATGTGTAGATTTGTGCAACCACGGGGGTGGTGGAGTAGGTACTGGGGGGACATGGAAAGGTAAATGCCCATTATCAACTGAACTTCATGTCAATTTTCTAAAAGCTAAAAATCTTAACTTAATGATTTACTCCTCTGGGCAAAGACTGTGACCTCTTTGTAGATTCTGTGTTTCATTCTCCCAGACAAATAATGTAACCACTTTACAGATACTAAGTGTTCTACTTAACAGATAATATGACTGCTTTCAAATGTTTGTTTCCCACAATCTCTTCAAATATTGTTTTTGAAGTTAGCTAATATATGACTGGTCCACTTTCCCGTCCTTGCTGAGTGTCACATGCCTTGTCAGCTCTAGCTGAGTGTCACAAGGCCCCTTCCCCACTGACCACGTAAGATAAATCTTGCAGGGGGTCTTGGGTATGCTCAGGAATAAAAAGTCTGTAAGTTTGATGTTAAAGAATTTGGGTATGGTGGCCCCTGAGCCTAGACAGGTATAATTCTCCACTTCCATCCTATAATGAAGTCCTCATAACAGCAAAGTCTTGTTTTTAAATTCTGAATCTGTGCTCTTTTCTAAAACTTATAATTACAGAAATTTCAAATATACAGAGAAGTTGAGAGGATTTTCTAATGAACTCCAAGGTCCCTATCACCCAACTTCAATAGCTGTCAAGTCAGGACCAAGTTTGTTTCATCTGTACTCCTACCTATTTTTCCAAGAGATTATTTTATGGACCATCCCTGACATATTATTTCATCCATAAATATTTCAGAATATATTGCTAAAAGATAAAGACTCTGTGATTTGTACTTTTTTAACCATGAAGGACAACAGATTTTCAAGTCATCAAGGCCCAAACTGGGGGGAAAAGGCATAGTACTGCCTAGCCTATAATAAATAATTTTTTAAAAAGTTCAGTTGGAAGTATTCCTTCAAAGCAGGCTTTAAGGCACTTTTTCATGAATGTACAAAAAACTTTTCAAAAGTCATTACGCCTTATAATAATAGAATTGCTGTACTAGGCACTATATTCTTCTACATAGATTAACAAATAAAATCCTCATAACGACCCTTTGGGGTAGGTTCTCTGATGAACTCCATTTCACAGGAAAGGAAAATGAGGCACAGAGAGGGGAAGGAAGAGGTCCAGGGTCATTCAGGAACAGAGTGGAAGCCCAGGCTCTCTCCAGAGCTCATGAGCTGTCATATCCTTGGCCTGGGGTATACTGCAATGTACAGCATTGCCTCAGTTTCTCAGTTTGGTTCCTCCAAAAACAGACCCTGAGACAAGAAAGCAGGGGCAGGGAGTTTGTCTGAGCGGAGATTCCAGGAAGCAGGAGGAGTAAACCATGATACAGCAAAGGGAGAAAAGCCAATAAAGGGTGTGATAATGCATGGGATACCTCTGGAGGCAATGGGGACTCAACTCCACTGGGGGTTCTTCCAAGGAATCAGGGAGAACACGGGTCAGCAAACTGCCACCCTCAGGCCAAATCTGGCCAACTACCTGTTTTTGTAAATAAAGTTTTATTGAAACACAGTCATACCCATTCTTTTTGCATTGTCTGTGGCTGTTCTCGCTCTCCAAGAACAGAGGTGAATAGCTGTGGCAGAGACCATATGGCCTGTAAAGTCAAAATTATTTACTCTCTGGTCTTTACAGAAAAGTTTGCTGACCCCTGAGGCAGCGCGTGACTCAGAAGCATCCCAAGGAGGAAAAGAGGGAAGGCGGGTATTTATTCACCAACTCCTCCACCTTCATTTGATTGGGGGTAGACCAAAAGTCCAGGTATCAACAGCATGTACTACAACCTCTACATGCTTCAGAAGCCTCATCTATAATAAGGAAATAGTGATATTTACCATATAGATAAGTGAAAGAATTAGTGGGAAAATACATGTAAGTGTCTCACACATAGTAAGTGCTCGATAAAAGTTGTTGATTATTTTGCAAATACTTTTCCTAAACACCAGTATTAGGAAGCCCTTCACTGATACCTGGAGCCTAAGTCTCAATTCTTCACTACTGAGACAAAATTTCAAAAGAGTCCCCACGTGTTTTGTTAAACACAAAATAAATCAGATGGCCTGAAAATAGATAACTTCCTGCTTGGATGATTAATACCTGCCTCTCTATCAGAAAAAGTAGCCATTAATTTTTTAAGCAAACCTGATAAACAACATTACTTATAGTAGCAAAATAGCAGAAACAATCTAAATGTCCATCAACTGATGATGATAAACAAAATGTAGTATATCCATACAATGGATTATTTGGCCATAAATAATAAATGTCCTAATATGGATGAACCTTGTGAACATCATGCTACCTGAAAGATTCCAGTGCCAAAACACATTTGCTAAGATTCTACTTATATGGAATGTCCAGAATAGGCAAATCATAGAGACAGAAAAGATTAGCAGTTGCCTAGGGCTGGGGGGTGGGGAAGGGTGACCACTACAGGGTTTCTTTCAGGGGTGATGAGAAGATTCTAAAATTAGATCATGGTGATGCTGCACAGTTGTGTGAATATATTAAACCCATTGAACCATACGGTGTCAGTGGGTAAATTACACCTCAATAAAGTCGGTTTTTTTTTTTTAAAAAAAAAAAAAAAAAAAAGCTAAATGAGAAAAGACAAATTTCTGTACTTATTATAGATTATCCACAAAATGTTCTCAGTAGAAGTTCTTCTTCTCATGCCCACTGGTCTCCATTCTTGGCCCCCTTGATGCTCCCCCGACAGGTTGCCTCTAAAATCTCCTTCATTCTGTGCCTGATCATTCTTCTGGCTTTACCTTCACACTCTTTTCTACTATGGGTCTCAGGTCCCAAGGTCAGACTGCATCCTGGGCACACTACAAACTGGCTGTGTGACCTTGGGCAAGTTACTTAACCTTTCTGGCCTTCAGTTTTCTCATCTGTAAAACAGAGATATTAATAATATCCACCTAGTACTATTACTATTATTATCATTAACTGACATTTACTGAGCACTAACCGTGTAACAGACCCTGTTCTTTTTTTTCCAGTTTTTTTTTTACAATAAACTGCATATATTTCAAGTGTACAATCTGACATGTTTTGACATATGAATACACCATGAAACTACCACAATCAATTTATCAGACATTTCCTTCACCCCCATAAATTCTTGTGCCACTTTGCAATCCATCCTTCCCTCCACCCTGTCCCCAAGCCACCAATGATCTATTTTCTGTCACCAAAGATTAGTGTATTTTCCAGACATTTATATAAATGGAATCATATAGTACGAATGATTTTTTTTTGGGGGGGGGGGGCAGGGATTGAAGGGAGTTCTCGCTTGTTTCACTTAGTATAATGATCTTGAGATTTATCCCCGTTGCTGTGTGTACCAACAGTCCATTCCTTTATACTGCTGAGCAGCATTCTATTCATCATCTTTGGATGGACATCTGGGTTGTTTTCAGTTTCTGTATTGTTTTCAGTTTGGGGCTCTTTTTTTATAAAGCTGGGAGCATTAGTGTAGACGATTTTGTGCAGACATGTGTTTTCATTTCTCTTGGATAAATACCAAGGATTGGAGCCCTGAGGCTGCACCTAAATTTTGCAAAGCCCAGTAGAGCACCTGGCTCATGGCAGGCAGGCAGCAAAGAAGACTGCCAGTATCAGCACTGCCATGACTTCCACTTCCATCTCTCCTCTCTCCCTCATGTCCTCTGCAGACACCACTGGTCCCCTGATGTTGCCACCACAGCTCTTGTTTCTCAGCACTGCAGCCATTAAAATTCTGCTTCCTCTTCCTGCAGCCGATGCCTTGGGCCACTGCTGACCCTTCAGCACCCTGGCTGTGGTCTAGCCTCTCCTCAGGACATGACAGAATTGTTCATTTCCTGCTCAGACAAAACAAGGGTGTTATTTTAACAGGTTCATACGATACTGGTTTTTCCAACATTTCTAGTCTACTGAGGACTGTTTGTATAACAGGCAAGACACCTTGACAAGAGCAAATTAAATTCGGATTAAAATATCAAATTTCACTGTTTTCACCTATTTTAAATGTTGCCACTTTCACTGGTACCTGCTTTTAAAGAGCCAGTGTTTCTTTGTAAAAACAAAAGATGATGCTGTTCTGACATAGTCTTTACAGCCTTGCTATAGTCACATGTTGTGAAATAATATTATTTTTCATGAAGGCCCTTCTCTGTTATCAACACTCAAAAAGTCCACATGGTTTCAAATTAATTACAGCTGCCTTTTATTTTGGCTATAATTCCAAACTGGAATTGCCTTTTTTTTCTATCTTTATACTTCATTATTAGCCCTACAAAAGTAGGGCCTCAAAAAATTGGGTATAAACTCGGAATTGTTTCTCTCCACGTAAATCTTCAGTAAAGGTGAAAGATTTATACGATCTGAAGAGAAACCAGAGTATTGGAATTGTCTTAATTGTTCCACATTTTTAAGTAATCAACCCGTATCTGTTGAGTAGATTCTATCCAAAAGACCTGAACTCTATCTCATTTCATGAATATGAAACAGAACTGCTACCAGTTCAAATACTAATATGGCGCTGATTTCAAATATAGAGGCTTTGTACAGGAATTCGGGATGTCACATAATAATCATATCTGTTCCCCTCAGTGTAGAAATACTATATACTGGCCGTTTGGTAAAGAAGAAATACACACCAGTTCAAAAATTACATACACAGTATCTTTCATTGATATAAACTTGGGCATGTGACAACAGAGAGCAAAGCAGGCTAAATTGGAGTGCTGGCTTTTGCTCTTAGACTTTTAGAGTTTACACTGAATACCAGTCCAAGGCCTTCTTTTGGAGACAGTCTCAATGACTGATTGAGGTCAGCCACATAACAACCTGAAATGCATTTATCCAATTCCCTTAAGTACATCATTCAGTTTATAGCTGTAACATGACTTTTTGTAGATTCCTTTCAAATATGATTTTTAACAACAACCAGACCTACTTAGTTAAAATGCAAATCACTTACATGAGCAATGACTCTGTTCCTTCTGAGAAATTGTCTCATTATAAGTGTCTGCTATTTGCAATGCCCAACCACTGTGTGGCACCTGTGAGCCAAAGACCAGGACAACCAGGAAAGTTAACAGCCACACACCTGCAACTAACTTCCCTGGCAGTCAGTTGAGGATGGGTCGGTTCTAAAACTTTATTACTTTAAAACCCCAGCAAAATATTATTTCCAACGACCTTTTTATTCTTTAAATAATAATAATAATAATAACTCTCCATCTGAGACAACCTGCACAGGAGGCTGTCCCTTCAGCAACTCAACTCAATTAGCGCAACGGCAGAGTGAGGACCTTCCCTGGAACAGAACTCAAATTTCAAATTTTTCTCACCCATCAAAACAACAGATGACAGCACAGCACTGAGCTCTCTCAAGCAAGAAATATCCAGTAGTATGTAACACTGCATGTGCAAAACAAACAGCACTGAGAGCTAGTCTGCTTAGCCTTTATTTAGTAGAAGTCTTCTACAAGTTACAATCCACCAGCAACACCACCTACAGCCAGGTCTTGAGAGTTCAAGTAACCACTTGATTCCCAAGCAAAAGAATATCAGACTACAAGTTTTATATGTACCTTACAAGCACGTGGTAATAGCTCTGAAGTCCAGCCCTGTCTGCTTTAAGAAATAATTCTTATCCAAGAAGTTTCTTGAAGATGTCTGTAAGGACAGATACCCAGCTGATAATAGTGGAATGGGGATTGGGAAGTAGGGAGCAGACTTACACTAACACTTCACACACTCCTGAGTTGACTGAATTTTACAGTGAGCATTTGTTATAAAATATTTTACATAAATAAAAATATTTTCTTGGGTTCTGATTGTTTCTGTTCAGTGGCGGACATGTATCTTTTTGGCTACCCAGCACTGAAAAACTATCATAATCAGGGGGAGATCCTAAAACAGGTTCCCACGTCCCCTCCGCTGACCAGGGACAAACACTCACTCTTTCCTGCTTTCTGGCAGCTAATGGGCAGGCAACTGGCCTTGGTTCAGCCAATCAGATATTCCTGTGTGGGACTTTGAATCTTGAAAGAGTAACTTCAAGACACAGGGTCAGGGAGAGCTAACAAAAGAGGGCAGTGGAGTCAAGAGCCTGATGGTACCGTGGCTAACAGCCAGTGGTGGCTGTGCCAGGGACAGCACTGTCTGGCAGCAGCTGTGTCAGCCCTGGTGCCTTTAGCAGGTGCCCTGGTCCCTTTGACACAATCTTGGTCATGGTTCTAAGTGCCTGGCTCCCCTTAGTTGCTGCTCCTTTGCAAAGCTTGATTCTCTGGCCTTCACGTCAATTCTGTAAACTCCAATATCATTCCAACAAATCAACAAATTCTTTCTTTCCTTTTTTTTGCTTAAAAAAGCCAGGGTTCTTTCTCAGAGCCAAGAACACTGACCACAATTTGTTCACTCATTCATTTATTCATTCAATAAGGATTTGTTAACTGCCACTATGTGCTGGGCACTCTAAGCATATGACTCAGCAATGAACAAAACATTTAAAAATCCCTTCCCTTGGGATTTTTTTTTTATATTTGTAATGTATATCACTTCTTCCCAGACCCTGTTCTTCCTTTACCTTCTCCAGAAATCTGTTTTATTTTACTATTTATGCTACCCTTCCAGCCCCAAGCCAAGCTGCACATTCTCAGCTTCCCTTACATTACGGAAGCAAAGAACTTTCCATGTCCTTCTGGCCGTGCTTTTGAGTTCAGAGCAAACTCTTCTCTGATACCACAAATGGTCATTCATTGTCACTCCCTAAATGCTTATTAAGCACCTAGACTACTCCAGGCAATCTGCTAGGAGTTGGAGGCACAATGTTGAACTAGTCACTGTCCTCGTAGAGCTTATAGTGCAGCAATAAAGACAAGTGATGAGCTCTAAAAGGATGATGGAGCCATCGGAGCACACGATCTGAACGCCTTACCTAGACTGGGAAGTGGCCAGAGAAAGCTTCCCAGGGCAAGTGATGTTTAACGTGAGATCTGAAGGAATGAGTTACCCTAGCCAGCTGAAGAGGATACAGAGTACTCCAGTCAGCATCTGCATAAACAATAGAGCCAAGAGAGAGTATGGCACATTATAGAAAACGGAAGGAGCTCAGTATGGCAAGGCACGAAAAGTTAGCAGTCATGGGTGGTAGGGTGATGGTTAAGGTGAGACTGAGCAGGTAGATGAAGAATCTTACTAGCTTTCCATAAGAAGTAAAACTTTATTCTCAGAACAATCAGAAGACTTGTAAGGTTTTAAGCAAAAGTGGGAGGTGCGTCATCAGATCTGCAAATTAGAAAAATCAGTCTGATTGCCTGGTGAAACGAACTGGAGAGGGGAAACAATGGAGGCATCAAGATTACTTAAGAGCCCACCAAAATAGTCCAGGTGAGAAATACTATCTTCTGGACTAGTAGAGGTAGGAGACACAAAGGAAGAAGAAATATTCAAGAGATATTTACTGTGTACAATCAAGAGGACTTGACAATTGATGGCTGGATATCCAGTGATTAAAGAGAGCAAGAAGTGGAAGACGACACCCAGGTTTCTGATTTGCACAGCCCAGAGGACAGTGGCCATGAATCAATAAGAAATGAAATGCTGGGGAAGAAATGAGTATCTTTTGGTCATGTTCCATTTGAGGTGACCAAGGAGACCTTCCTGATTGTCAGCTGGATACATAAATCTGCCTTTCAATGCAGAGCTCTGAGCTGAAGGAATGGATCCAGGTTACACAGACAGTTATCAAAGTTATAGTAATAGTGAGATGACACTGAGGGAAGGTACACTCATTTGAAAGACTGTATTATTGTTACAAATATTTATTTTTAACAGTCCTTCTTCTAATGCTGAAGGAGGATAAGGTTTTGCCATCCGGTTGATGACACTGCCCATGTGTCTTGATTTACTAGAACGTGAGCTGAAGTGATATGTGTCACTTTCTTTCTGTGCAGAAACTCTAAGGCTAGCTCAAGATTCTCCAAGGTCTCTCTTCCCTCTGCCATGACCAACATCATAATTCCAGAGAGAGGCTGTTCAGTCTCAGATCATGAGGAACTGAGCTGTAGCCAACTCACAATGCACATGAGGCTAGAGAAAGATAAGACACACCTGTTATTGTAAGTCACTGAGATTTGGGGGTCATTTGTTACTGCAACAAAACCAAGCCTGCCCTGACTGATACAGGTGGGAAGTGTGGGAATTCTGTGGATAAAAAAACTTGTAAACTCTGCTTCTGTAGCAGAAGACTGCCTTTGTCTAAAAGCCTATCGAAGACGATGGGAATGTCTTGCTTTGCTACACTATGTTCTTGCATGTAGTAAATTCCACTACCAAGGCCAGGTTTATCTGTTGTCTACTTGCCTGTTGATCTTTGTGTCATAAGGTTCAGAACGTTCTGCCTCCCCTCCTGCCTCCCCAAATAGTCTTGAGTGCCAGCATATCTCCCTACCCCAAAAATCTCAACAAAAGCCAAGATGAGAATTGCTCAGGAGGACACTCTCTCTTGAGTTGTTCTCACTCTCACCTCTCTTGACTTTTGTCTCAAGTAATTCATTTGCATCATCGTGGTTACTGCTGGACAGGAAACCACAGGGAAGGACAGAACCTTTAGGAAAAGCAACACCTAAAGGTCAGTCAATAAAGTGGAGCCTACAAAGAATCCCTTACCGCAGTCTCACTCACAGAAACCTCTGCAAAGTGGCCTTTGTCAGACTCTTCTGCTGGTCAGCTCAGGTTTCCATCCTAACAAAAGCAAATCTTACTTTCCTTTTTTCTGTCCACTCTACTCCCTTTCCCTCTGTTGAAAGCAATATGCATCACCTTTTCAGCCCAGGGTACAAACTTTGTACAGGGAACAACTGGGGATAGATGAGAGCAGAAGCAGAACACCTTCTCACCTCCCTCCATCTGTCCCTGCCCTGGCCCAGCCCGTGGCTCACTCTCTTCCCTCCCACCAGGTTTCAATACATTTCTTGGATTTACTTCTGGCTAGCCTTGTTCTTAGTCTTGAACCCACCCTGTGCCTGGGGTTGTCTGAGCTGCCTCATGTATATTTGACCCTGGCACAGCCTCTGGGACACCCTGTGGCTGTGCTGCCCTGAGCTTCTGGCCATGGCTCCTGGATGTGGTCCCAGACAGATGGCTGTCCAGCCAGCTGATCTTTCCAGATTCTAGTCTGGTTCCTTTCCCCTCCATATCCTGCCCCCACCACAGCATTCAGGGCACGACACACTGGATGCCTCTGTCCAGAGCTTTTCATCCATGAGCTTTCTCCTAGCTGTGGGCAAGTGCCTTCATTTACACAGACACATGCAACATGGGTGGGTTCTGCTCACCTCCAACAGGGCCGTCCACCTCCCCCACCTTCCAGGCTCCTTCTACCATATATCAGGGCTGAGTGTGTTGCCCTCTTTTCCAAATTAATGAGACCATGCCACTTCCCCTGGTTTAGGCCCAGTCCCCAAGTCAGAGGTACCCAGCCTACCCGTGATGATTATAATAGGCCTGGAGGCCAAGATGGTGAATCAGACCTATCCGTTTAAAATGGTACTCATCGTCAATAGTTCATACACATTCTTCACAATGTTAGCCTCTTACATTTATTGAAAGCTTACTGTTGTACAAAGTTGTACAACCATGTGCTAAACATTTAACATGTATTGTCTAATTTACTTCTCATTGTCAAAGAGGAGGCATTATTTTCCCCCATTTTACAGATAGTAAAACTTAGAAATTAAAAGTTTACATAATTGCCTGAGGCAACACAGACAGCACCAATAGGGTTGTACATTTGACTGACTCTATAGCCTTTGTCTGCTTTTACTATTCTGCTATATGTGTGTGGTGTGGTGTGCTTATACAAATATAGGTGCATATATAAATATAGGTATATGTGTGTGTTTATATATGTATATATATTATGCACATATACATATTTGTATATATGCAAATAAGTATGTGTACATTTTATGTATGTCTGTGTATGTGTATATGTGTGTGTGTGTATATATGGTGGTAAATGAGTCTCTATATGTTGATATACGAGTGTCCATATGTTGGTATATATGTGTGTATACGTATATGTTGTATATACATAGATACGTAGCTGAAGGCATCAAAATATTCTGATCTTAGGTTAGAAAGTAGGTAATAGATTAAGTTTTAGCCACCTGGTATCATCACATCTAGTGCCAGACAACATTCCAAGAGAAGTTTCCAAACTCTTTTTAAATTATATTTTATACAAAAGTCATTGAAAAATTGCCCTGTGAGGATAAAGTGCAAGGAATCCTGGATTCCAGGCCCAGCTTTGCCACCACCCCACACGTAACTTTTCGGAGTCAGTTCCCTATCTGTAAAATGAAAGGGGCTGACCTGATACCTTATCAAGGCTACTCCTGCTCTAAAATGCCACAATTCAGAAGAAATAAAATGTTAGATCAAATCCCTCTCAAAAGAATTACTTAATATTTAAAGTAAATAATACTTGCTTATAATAGTTATTGATATTTGCGCTGGATTTCCCAGTGCTTTCTTTCCATCCTGAAATCCTTGTAAAATTATTTTCCCCAAATATCAATGAGAAAAAAAGTTTATTCCAAATGAATGTTTATCCAGCCTAATGAATGTATTAAAATGGAACAGTTACAAAATATCAGTGGTAATTCTTAGTTTCACATATAAACTAAAAGGTCAGAAATCAATGAAACTGTATATTCTCTCTAAGTTTAGTGGGCTAAACAGTGCAACGTCAAAGAAATCGGGTCTAGAGAGCATACAGAAGCTATTTTTGTAAAGGGCAAAATAAAGGGGCTCAGTCTTTACGCATCTTTTAGAGGTGACGTCAAGTTAGGTTTCAGAGATCTCACCAGCGATTCAGACTGTTTATTCTGGCAAGAGCCCACTAATGCAATCTTTAGCTGCCACTAGGGAAAAAACAATGCCAGATGAGTTTAAGATTTTCTCAGATGATTCAAATTTGTTAGTCAAAATCCCACCGACAGAAGGCTGATGGAGAAAAACAGAACAGATAGCAAAGAGAAGGCTTTTAGACAATAATTCATTATTTTAAATTTTATTTCTTGATCTTGCTCCGTTAGTAGCATCAGAGCAAAACACCACTAGATTTGAAGCACAAGGAAGCTTAAAAGTTTTTTTTTAACATTCAAAGGATGAATTTGCAAAACATCTTGTATGAATGAATTTGAATAGGATGTAATGAGCGGAATGGAGTGGGTCAAGAGATCGTGGGAAGAGCAGTTCTTCATTGTCAGAAATTTCTGTGACTGCTAGAAATAAAAAGTGTAAAGTACTGATCCCAGTGGCTGGCAGAGTAGGCACTCAAGAAACGGTGACAACCATGATCATTCCTGCGTAAATCCAGTATCAACACTAAAGCCTAATCCATTCCTTCTCCATACAAATGGGAGGGTATAATCAAAGAATAATCCAGTATGGTTTTCTCTATCTCTGGTATAATGAGTTTTTATTTCCTGAAAGTGCCTAATTTTTTACCTTTTCATTACTGATTTTATGTAATTTAAAAAATTCAATTTAAAATAATTATTTTCTATTTTAATAACTGGCCAATACTCCTTTGGATAAAACAAAACTATGTTTAGCGTTTATTTCATTCAATATATAATCTTCACATGGCCATGGCAGATTTGCTGTCCTTCTAGAAATCTGTAATCATTCCAGATTTCTACCTAGTTACTTTAAATATTTGGCATTTAGCATTTCACTTTGTTTCGAGTTAGATATGGTCTCTTAAATGATTTTATTTAAATTTATTTGAGTAACAACGCAAAGCACAAAAACTGAACAAAAGCACAATGCAGTTGAATATGTCAAGCTCAAACACCTCTGCTCTTCGTTGCTACATGTAGCACACAATCACCCTCACACAGATCTGCCTTATAGAGAGTTTTAATGAGTTTCTTAAAAATTAACACAATGTCACCAGAAAAAAAGCTAGAGCATAAAAACTGGGACAGTATAATTTAGTGCAACCTAGAGTAGACAATGACGGTGATTAATTGTACAAATGTAAGAAAGTTCTTACATGAACTAGAACAAATGTACGTCACTATTACAAGCTGTTAATAATAACAGGGTGTCATATGGGAAAAAATGCAATTAATGCACACTAATGTTGATAGTTAACAAAAACGATGTATATTTTTTCATTAATTGTAACAAAGGCACTATACCAAAGATAAATATCAATAACAGAGGGATACAAGGGGTATGGAATTTTTTTTTTCCAGAAGAAATGAGAATGTTCTCCTATTGACAGTGGTGGTAAATGTATAACCATGTGATCATACCAAGAGCCATTGGTTATACACTTAGGATGGACAATATGGTGTGTGAATAAAACTGTTTAAAAAAAGAATGGGGGGGGGAGTATAAGGGGTATGGGATGTTTTGGGTTTTACTTTTCATTTTTATTTCTTTTTCTGGAGTGATGAAAATGTTCTAAAATTGATCATGGAGATGAATGCACAACTATGAGATGATATGGTGAGCCACAGATTGTATACTTCAGATGGATTATATGGTGTGTGACCATATCTCAATAAAATTGCATTAAAAAATAAAAATTAAAAGAAACTAACACAGAAGTACCACACTGTATTTCAATTTTGTGTATCTATGATAACAGTCTTTTATCTAACTGCTCCATGGATTAGAGCCTACAACCACAGTTTAGCCTTCTCAGAATGATTTACATTAATAGAAGAAAAACCTGGAAGGCAGGGAAATGCAGAGACCCTGATCAATTCCATTTCAAGGCCTTTTTGTTTGAATTGTGCACGGAACTGTTAGCAAATTGTCCAGTTTGCATTTCTTCTCTTTTCCCTTATTCAGTAAAAGACCACAGGAGAGGACTGGTATTTATGTCCAATTTGCAAGGGAAGGACCAAAAGCCCAGAGACAATCAAGGGATGGCTCTTCCCAAACGCATAAAGAGGCCCTGGCTGAGTTGGAATCACTCACACCCAGCCCACATTACCTCTTGCTTGCCCTGGGGATGAAGGGTTTTCCAAGCTAAGCTAAGAGAAGGCTTGGTTGGGACAGTTCCATTTCTTTGGCATCTCTCATATCTTATTTTTCTCTCTTCAACATTTTTAATAGCTTTATTGAGGTATAATTGATATCCAATACCTGCACATATTTAAAGGGTAGAGTTTGATCAGTTTTGACATTTGTACCTACCTACAGTGGGGTCATCACAATCACCATTATGAAGATATCCAGCACTGCCAAAAGTTTCCTGATGCCCTTAGTAAACCCTCCCTCCCACCCATACCCCACCCAGTTCCCAAGCCATCACTCATCTACTTTTGTCACTATAATTTCCATTTTCTAAAGTTTTATTTAAATGGTCGTACAATATGTAGTCTATTTTGTTGGCTTCTTTCACTCAGCATAGTGATTCTGCGATTCATATATGTTGCTATCAATTGTTCATCCTTTTTTTTTTTTTGCTAAGTAATATTCAATCATAGTTTATCTATGAACCTGTTGATGGACATTTCCTCAACATTTTAAACATCTTGTTACTGTGAAGAATAATCACACACAAGCAGACAAGTGTATAAAAGCACTTGAATTATAATAAAGCAGGCACATGTATAATTGCCACTCAAGTGAAGAAATGGATGACTGTCATCTCCCCCCACAAAGACCCTCATGTTCTCCCTCATGATCCCAACACCCCCTCCCTGTAAACATAGTGACTCCTGACTTCTAAGTATGCATCACTAAACAATGTATCAGTTCTCCTTTTACCCATTTTGAAATTAATATGAATAGAATCATCCGATGTGTATTTTCTTCTACCTGGTTTCCTTGGGTCAACATTATGGTTTTACATTCACCCATGTTTTTGCACACAATTGTGATTCACTCACTTTTGTTGTTCTTTAGTATTCCATTGTATTCCACAATTTATCTATTCTACTGTTGATGGACCTTTGGGTTGTTTTCAGTTTGGGGCTCCACAAACCATGCTGCTATCAACTTTCTGTTCATGACACCTGGTATTCATGTGCAAAAATTCCACAGAGAATATTCCTAGGAATGGAGCTCCTGGGTCATGGGGTGTAAATGTATTCACCTTTTGTAGATAATAATACCATTGTCGAAAGTGGTAGCCATCTTCATATTTCATTCTCTCACTTGCCTCTTTTTCCCTGTCGTCGTCCCTTTTTTCCTTCCTTTTCTTTCTTCCTAAGAGACTCTGGCACATACCCCAAAAAGGTCAGTTAATGCCATATAATTGAATACAACAGACTCACTGACATATTTCAAGTTAGGCAGGGCTATAAAAGACGTTTCCTTTCTGAATTCCTATACAAGTTAAGATCCTATTCAGCTATTCAAGTTAATACAGGTAATAATTAAACCTTCATTTATACCTTATGCCAAAGTTATCTTCATGTTAGCTGCCAAAAAGTTTGGAGTCAAATTTACCCATCTTCCACAAGTAAAGAGGACAGTGCTTCTGAAGTGTGATCCTATAACCACCTGCATCAGAATCACCTGGGAGCACATGTTGCTAATATGGTGTCAGGGTTCCTGGGGTGAGACCAAGGAAATTGCATTTTTAACAAATATCCCCATAGTGAATCCAGTGCATGCTCAATTTTGAAAACCACTGGTATAATGTTACATGGTACTGCAGCTTTCACTCTGACTCATTATTATGTTCTTGTCATTGTGTTCCTTTCCTGTGTCACCCAACCTTTAATCCACAGAATACTGTTGTATTTTATGTACACTTGTAAATTACCCATGATCGTTTCTGGTTCAAAGGCTGGGTTGGCTCTAGATAAATGCTGGACTAGATATATAAAAGTAACAGTTTGCTCTGGCTTCTCTTAACTGCAGATACCACTAACACTAGAAAATCATCAGGGATTATGAAGATATAAATTACTGAATATGGTTTTACGTTGGGCCAACTTGCAACTTCATCACATTAAAGTTAAAGCACCAATAGATGATGCAAGGCAATGATGGGCTCAAACTAGCAGTCCAGAAGTAAATTATTTGTTTCCTCTCACAATTCCTAAATCAAGGTTGTGTATCAGGAACAGTCATGCAGTGCTTCAGATAATTCTCATGTCCTTCAATTTCAAGAAGCTCCTTGTTCAAAATAACTGCTACAGTACAAAAAAAGGGAATAAATGGCCATCATAAATTTCTCAAATGTGTAATAGCATTCATTTCTTCAAAAGAAAAGGCTGGAATTTCTTAAGGTTGGATTCCTCATATTTTAGCTAAGATTCTGGGCACCCACTGAGGAGCACACAGAACTTGTAACCCAGGGCAGACAGTTGCAATTCTTCTGCCAAAAAGAGCCTGGAAGAAATCTGGCACAGGTCGACTGTTTATTGTGCACAGACAAGCTGCAAAATCAAAAGATTTCCAAAAGCATACCAACTGCAAGGGCTGGATGCCTTACTGTGGTGAGTAAGAGAGCACAGAATCCAAACAAGCTGTGCAGGAGGCAAAACAGAGCAGAGGATTTTGCCACCAGGATTATGAACTGTTAACAGAAGCAGAAGCTCAGCAGTCAGATGTAAAAGAAAGGAAGAAAAGAAAGACAAACTAAGGTTCTACTTACTGCATTTAACCTGATTGACATGAAACATATCTTATCTAAGACAGAAAACCCCTGGGCCAGCTCATTTATCAAAAGATTGCAAAGCAAAACACTACTCTGTTTTTAAACATTTATACATTGGTATTTACCATTGTTTGTTTAATCACAATGAGTTTGGCTGAAGCACACACACAAAAATATTCAATATTATAAAATACATACCCAAATTTTGTCTGACTTCCAGAAAGTAATCACATTATTTTTCACTTAATATCTAACACTTACATGCTAGTACTTCCTATTAGTCTCAAATCGGACCCTGTTCTAAGAACTTTACATATACAAACTCATTTAATCCTCACAACCCAGGATAAAGGACTATTATTATTCCCATTTTACAGATCAGGAAACTAGGTCCAGAGAGATTCAGTACCTTTCTCAAGGTCTTAAATCCAGTA
This sequence comes from Choloepus didactylus, assembly GCF_015220235.1. NCBI lineage: Eukaryota > Metazoa > Chordata > Mammalia > Pilosa > Megalonychidae > Choloepus > Choloepus didactylus. The sequence goes on along the minus strand of NC_051309.1, from coordinate 40,563,929 downwards.
AATGGCTCTAGAGTACATGCTTTTAATCTTATTTGCCATATGCTAAGCATTACTGTTTTTGTGAATGGGACAATAACCACCTGAATTTCAACCTGACTATTTCTGAAAGTGCATTAACTGAACAAAACTAAGTATTTGTATTGAAGCAGTTCAGCTTCACTCTGCAACACATGTTCTTTTTAAAGTTACATTTTATTTGCATAATGGCACTATGGTTGTTTCTATCATAAAAAAACTCATCCACCACATCTAAGGCAATGTAATAGCTGTCTTATGCTTTTATAAAAACATCACTGTGGTAAAGCAAAAATAAGGGCTGCCTACAGTTGGAACTGATGATCTTGACTCCCCAGATCAAAGAAAATACGAATTAAACACAATAGTTTTAAGAGAGAGACTCTTCAGGAGTAGCTTAAAAGAGGGAAAAATCTTGAACCCAATTAGCCCTGCTCGGTTTAAGGACCAAGACCTATAAGAAGAAACAGAATTTGCTTTTGCAGAAGAAAAGTGGGTTTTCGCTTCAAATGAAAAAAAAAAAAAAAAAATTAGAGATGGAGAGAGGTGACATTTCAGATGGGGCCATAGCATTGGAGGAGCTAGTTGATCTGTTCTTGTCTACATGACCAGCCTGTGTTCATTTGAATAGCTTCTAATATTTACATAATGATATTTCAAAGCACCTGGCCATAAAGCTTCTTCCAATAAATTCAGGTGAGACTCAGAGACCGTTGTTGAAAGTTCTAGTCTCTATAACTCAGAGATGGTGGTGGCAGTGGCCAAGCAAAGGCGGGACTGATGTCTCAGGTCTGGGTGGCTCTCTGTGGGAACTAGACTTGAACAGTATGAGCTCAATAAATATGAGTTGAATACAGAATCATCTCTCCAGGGCTCACCTAGAATTGGGGCTGCAGATCCAGAATATCTACAATTTCTACATCCCCAGAAGTGGGTGCTCAAAAGGGCAGAAGGACCGTTACATAGAGTTTTATGTGTTATTCACTGACCAAGGGTGCCCAGCAAAGAAGCAAGAGAATGAACTCACCTCCATTCCACTGGATAAGTTGGAGAGAAGGGCTCCCTCCTCCCAGAGGAAGGAAAGGGTGCATTTTTCTAATTTACACAAAGGGGCCATACGGTTTTGGCAGCCCTGGACAGCAATGCTAAAGCATTAAGAAGGAACCACATATCCACATACATGGGGGGGGGAAATGCAAGTAATGCAAATTAAGGTCTATAGTTAACAGTAACATTGTAATATTCTTTCCTTAGTTGTAACAAAGGCAATACAACAAAGCTAAATGTCAATAATAGAGGGATATAAGGGAAGGGTATGGGATTCTTTTTTTTTTTTTTTTTTTTTTGCCTTTCTTTTCAGAAGAAAGGGGAATGTTCTCATATAGGTTGTAGTGGTAAATGCATAACTATGTGATTATACCAGGAGCTACAGATTGTACACTTAGGATGGATTGTATGGTATGCGAATAAAACTGTTTTAAAAAAAAAAAAAGGAACCACAGCAACCAGACCTAAAGTGATAGGAGATAGAGAATATGTCATGGAGGCACGAAGGCAGGGAACCCACACCCTGGAGTGTATCCTGGTGTCATGTGCGTTATTTCTGCCCCTGGCCTCAGAAATTCGAACACCAATGTTTATTGTTCGAACACACAATATTCCTGAGAGAGGTCTCCCTGGCTATTTTCCTCATGCCATGCCTTTCATCCAAAGTGCTCCCATTCCTTCCAAATAAAGTTAATGCTGACAGATTATGGAGCATTTTCTCCTAATGATGATGGATAATCATAGAAGCCATCGCAGGGCACCATCTGGCAAATTCTGTGGGATGAAGGTCCTCCAAATGGAAAAACACAAATGTGCTATAACGGAACTGGATAATTCAAACATTCAGCAGTACATGGGAAGTTTTTAGGGCCAATTTCTCTTTCATTTTTTACAGAACAAATTGATACTAAACTACTTCGATCTTTTCTAACAGAGGATAATATGTCATTTCATTAATTTATTTTTAAACTGTCATTAAAATTGATGATCTCTGAATAGCATGATATGGGGTGAGGTCTTTGTCTCTGCTATATGTTTCTATTTTTTTCCAAATTGTTTACAATGGTTATGTATCATTTTTATAATCAGAAGAAATAGATAAATATTTTCTTCTTAGCTGTTTTCCTTGTTCTCTCCACCAACATGCAGGAGTGGGTTCAGTGCAAGAAGGCAGCTGTACATGCTCTGAAAGGGGTCAGCAGCATTGGTGAGCAGCTGGGGCAAAACAAAGCCAAGCAGTGCAAAAGGAAAAAACAAGACGTGAAAGATAGCCCAGGCGCTACAGAGCCCATGCAGTGTGCTACAGGGTGACTGAGCTTCCTCTCAAGTCACTATACAGTCCATTAGGTATGAACACGTGCCTACGTACCCTGGCATATAGCTCAGTCCCTGGCACAGAGTATATGCTCAGTGTGTGTTTCTTGAATGTATCAAAGGGCTGACTTGGGGAGCAGCCCAGCACTCTGACTAAGAGCATAGTGTCTGGAAGTTGCATGGGTTGTTCACTAAAAATGGTGTGTCCTTGGGCATGTTAATTTCTCTGAGTCTCAGTTTCCTCAACTGTAAAACAGGAATAATAAAACTACCTTATAAAGTTGTTGTCAATATTAAATAAATTAATGAGTATAAATCACATAGTACAGTGCCTGGCACATAAAAGTGCTGGATTAATGGTAGGTATTTCTTCTGTCATTATTAATGATAGCAATAATCAGTGCCTACAAACAAAGCATAGGCAGCTCATAAATTTATAAGCTCTGACTCATAGCACCATGATGAGAAAATATCCCATGAGAGGATGGGGAGGTGTCTGGTAGTGGCTCTAGCCAGAGTCTAAGGTTTGGGTGCCAACACCTGGGACAGGAACCAGTAAGGTGTGGGGTATGTGAAGAAGCTCAGAGCAAGAGGTGGGGCTGAGGCAAATCCTAGAAAATGTAAGGATCAAACCCAGGGGCAAAACAGGGCTAAAAAAGAAGAGTATTAGTTAAGGGTATTCTGGTTGCAACTGCCAGGCACTCACCTCAAAGGGATTAAACATAAATTGGGACTTCATTGGCTCATGCACCTCAAAAGTTCAGGGACAGCTCCGGCTCCGGGCACATCTACATCCCACGTGTGGATGATGTTATAAGGACCAGGTACATCGTCTATCAGATAAGCCTGCCTCCATGTCAGCTTCATTCACATAGCTCTTTCCAGGCAGTGGGACATGATCCCCAACAGACCCAGCAGAAAGATTATCTTTCCAGAAATGACTCCTGGCTTGGGTCACAAGGCCACCCTGGAAGCAATCATTGACTCCCAGGTAACAGAATATGTTAATCAGCCATGGATTATCCCCAGTGGACCATATGGATGTGCTACTGATGAAGTAGGAATGGAGCTGTTCAGGCAAAAAAAAGGATGAATGTCCATCAATAGGTGAATAAAAATCAAAGGGTAGACATGTTAACAACAAAAAGACAAAACAGAATAATTTAAAAATGAACAAAATACTCAAATAGACATGTAAGAAGGTTAAGTTTAGCTTTCACATAAAGCCAAAAAGGAATAGAGAAAATGGAGACTCAGTGGCAGAACTGGCTTAAACTGGCTATGTGGTAAAGGGAAGGAAACAGAGGGAGCCATGATGCAAGCCTAGAATCAGTGCCAGCTCCTCATATGGGAAAAATAACCAGGGCTACTGGAATGTAAAGTAATATAGGGTATAATCAAAGTGGGGAACTCTCAGCGGGAAATTTAAACTAGTTAACTCTCTCTGATAGGTTGTACAATTCAAAATCTCAAAGGCGGGCTAGTTAGCTCTCTCAGATAGGCTGTTACCTCTGGAGTACCCAGCCAGTGGGGAAACAGGGAGGGACCTGCATATTAGGGGTAGGGTATAAATGCTGCCATGTTCTTTTGTGCGGCGCACCTGCCATGTTTCTGGCTGTGCGTCCGTTCTTGCAAGATTGTCAACAAATTCATTGCTTCTCCACAATCGGGTGAGCGTTTATTCCTTTTTGCTTGTTTCTCACAGACATCTCTCCAAAGAAGATATACAAATGGTCAATAAGCAAATGAAATGATGCTCAACATCATTAGCCATTAGGGAAATGAAAATCAAGACCATGAGATAACTACTTCACACCCACTAGAATGGCTATTAAAAAAGTGAAAAATAACAACTGCTGGTGAGGATACAGAGAAATCGGAACCCTCAAACATTGTTGGTAGGAATGTAAAATGGCCCAGTCACTGTGGAAAACAGTTTGGTGGTTCCTCAAAAATTTCAACATAGAATTACCATATGAACTGGCAATTCCACTTCTAGGTATATACTCTAAGAAATTGAAAACAGGGACTCAAACAGATACTTGTACACCAATGCTCAAAGCAGCAGTATTCACAGTAGCCAAAAGGTGGTAACAACCCAAGTTCCATCAACAAGTGTATGGATAAACAAAATGTGGTATACACATACAACAGAATATCATTCAGCTACAAAATGGAAGTTCTGATATATGCTACAACATGGATGAACCTTGAAAACATTAAGCTAAGGGAAAGGAGCCAGACACAAAAAGGCAAATTCTGCACAACATTGTGAATGTAATTAATGCCACTGAATTGTAAACTTAAAAGTGATTAAAATAGGTTACTTTGTGTTACCACAAAAATTAAAAAAAAAAAACACTAAAAGGATAAATTTTACCAATTATACCTCAATAAAACTGAGCTTAAAAATAAAAGGAAGCTGATTAGAAACAGAAAAGGAACTGGGGTAATCAGAGGACATAATGGGAACAAAATGAGGGAATCTTAGTCAATTACCCCAGATGAGGTCGGAGGGTGTGTGGTTCAGTTTTAAATCCCACCAGCAACTAGCACATTGGTGAGCTGGGATGGTTTAAAGGGGCATGATCTTGGATGGCGTGGCCCAAAGCTCCTCTCTTGAGTTTTAACGGGGTTGCCTGAACCTCACCAACAGCCTCATCTTATAATTATACCCGTGCAGTGTAAATCAGGAGATTGGCTTCTGGTGCCAGGACACCACTAAACAGCTGTGAAATTTTATTTCAGACACCAAGTCCCTCTGAGCCTCAGTCTCCTCAAAATAAAAGGAGAGGCTGAATTACAAGTCATCCAGGACCTGATGTGTCTGAGCCTCCATCTTAGACAACCGTAAATTAGTTATAATACCACCTCAAACACAGGCGAGCATATTAAATGTGGGAATGTGCATGAAAGCATTTTGTAAATTACAAAGAACCAGGCAAATTGGTTGTGGCTATTGCTTTTAAGGCCAAAAGGTAGGGGTGATAAGAAGGGTGAACAAAAAGTAGAAGGGTTTGAGTAGAGGTAAACATAGGAAAAGGAATTTTAAAAACAGGAGGACAGGCAGAATGAAAAAAAAAAAAAAATATATATATATATATATTGAGGTTGGTTTAGAAGCCAAAGATGGCATCTCCATTTCTGATACCCATTCCCCCAAACCCCACTCCACTGAAACTGCCAAAGGTCATTAGTGACCACCCACACTGCACAGCTAGGGTACATCTGTCAGACATTAATTATCTTTACAAACTTCATCACCACTCTTGACACTACGCTACTGCCCATGTCCCATTCTTGAAACCCCCTATGTCCTCGACTCCTCTTATATTGCTGCCTCATGAGTCTCCTCCTATCTCAGTGTTCCTTTTTGTACTCCTTTTTGTACACACCTCCTAAAATATTCACGTTCCTCAGTGTTCCTTTCTCCTTGCCAACCATTCTCAAAGTTTTGACTACCATGAATAGGTTCCCTCTACACATCTCCAGCCCTGACCACTCCTCTGAGCTTCAGCCCGTTGGACATCCCCCAGACAACTCTAATACCTCCACAAGTTCCAAAATGGAAGTCATCAGCTCTTCTCCTCCAAGACTGCTCCTTATTCTTCCTTTTCTCCATCTCAGGGAGTCATTAAGGCCAGAAGTCTACTCATGCATTCTCTCTCCTCTTTTCTGCCACTCTCTACCCCACATTTTTTGTGGCTCTGCACCTTGCCTTTTTACCTGATTCTCATTCCTTAAAGATTCATCTCATACATTGTCTTCTCCAAGATTGCTCCCCAGGATCCCCCAGGTGCAGCAGTGCTCACCTGTATGCCTGGCATACTCTACCTCACTGCCTCTTACCAGATTATGTTGAAGTATCTCCTTGGAGACCGTCCTCCAAACTCCTCACCCCACCCCCACAGACCCTGGACTCCAAGTTCCTGAATGTGTACATAGGGTACACCGTAGAAGCTCAGTTAATATTTACTGAACCAAACCAATTCTCACCAGCTGTAGTGAAGCTAAATAAAAACATTCTGCCTGTGATTAAAATAATTTGTGGACTTTGGTGTTAGCATAGATTATTTAATGTAATCACTAGCTCTGATAGAGTCAAAAGAAAAGAGAAAAAGCTCATATATTTAAATGGTGAAGCAGATGATACAGCAGATTCTGCATTCACATTAGAGTATTTATTCTAAAAAATCTGCACATTTTTTTTTAACCAGAGATTATATTAGGAGCCTTAAATAGGAAGAGTTGTTCTTTTCTCAATAGTTAGCTGCATAGAAACTGCTTGATCAGATGAAAAATCTACATGCTTAAGATTATTTGGGTGATATCTTCCTTTGAACATTTCATTTCCAAATGCAAGTTTCCAGTTAAAAAAAAAGGTGGAATAAATCGTAAAGCCTCCATCTTTTGTCTTTGTCATTGACATTTTGTTGTAAGAAGAGTAGAACATCATCTAAAATCTTAAAGGAAAAGTTACACAACATTTTTCAAGAATTGTGTTGAATTATGCTAATTAACATTTTGAAAATGTTATATATACCATAAGAGTAATAAGAAATCAGAAAATAGTGCATATTGTATAACTACAATAAAATAATAGTGCTATTTAATTAGTTGATGAATTGTGTACACTCGCACATCTGGTTGGATACTGATCAAAAATTTACAATGGCCAGCCTTACAAAGAAAATGCCAGAAACACTCCAGGATGACACTGGTTTGTTCACTATTTAAAGAATTAAAGTCAGAAAAAGAAACGCATAAATTCTTATTTAGCATATTTTATTTTTTTTCCACAAAGGAGAAATGGTATACAGCTTTCCAATGTAAAACAATGCTTCCCTTTCCTTTTCTTTACTGTAAGTCAGTGCTAGTCACTTCATTTATCATAAGCAATCCCAAGATAATCCATAATATGGTGGAAAGAGAAAGGCAAGAACAGATTTTAGAAATTCATGTGTTATAAATCAAGCTTTGAGAATGGAAATCACATGGATGTGACATTTATTCAGTTGCTTGTGCAACTTGTCTACAGTTGTCATTTTAAGCTGCAAATGCCATTAAAGCATTCCATCATAATTAAAATGTAATCTCTGGTTTGAAACTTAACATCATGGAAGTAGCACAAGGCAAGCCACTTCCACTGCTGCTAAGCAGATCATCTTAAATATCCTTAGCCTGTTATTTGTTTCTATTAATATATGTTGATTGACTATGCTTAAAAACAGACATAAGCCTACACAAAATTTTCATTGTAGTGGAAACTATAATAAAGCGGGGGAAATGGGAAAAATCCAAATGACCACCGATAATGACTGGTTACATTATGATACATTCATATATTGTCCAGGTAACAGCAGGGGCCACTCTGTCATTGAGAGATTTAAAAAATCAGATGGAAGGCCATTCTCATGGGGACGGAGAAGCACAGCATCCATCCCAATCTCTCCAAGGGCCCTGGGGCCTCCACCGTTCCTCTTGTCACCTCTTGTCTCCCGTTTCCTGCCCCAGGGAACCCTGGCTCTCTTTCCTGTGCTGCTGCCTATTACTCTCATTGTTCTTTCCTTCTCTGTCAATGGTGGACCCTTTCCTTTAATTTCCACAAATAATACTTACACAACCTATTACAGGTGGTGGACTATAATAGGTATTTGAGGAAATCAGCAGGTGCAGTTCGCAGACGTGAGAGATATTTTACAGTGATGTAATAAAGCATACTCAGCTAACTAAAAGCTAGATATTAGACCTCCCCATTCTTAAAAGGCCTGCAATTTTTTATTCTTATTACTTTTCTGTGTGTGGTAATGAAATGGTTCAAAATTGATTTTGGTGATGGACACATAACTGTAAGCTGGTACTGTGAACAACTGATTCTATGCTTTGTATGACTGCATGGTATGTGAATATATCTCAATAAAATTGAACTATTTAAAAAAAAAAAAAAAAAAGGCCTGCAGTCATTCCCTACTCCACTGAAAATAGTAATTTCCTTAGGCCGCAGCTTCCAGTACTGTTGAGGCCTGGCTTTCTCCAAAGTTCTGTTGGTCTCTCAGCTAAGCAGATTAGACCTCTCCATGTCACTTTCAGCCCATCCTGGCCCTGCTCCCTTTTCACAAGCAAAAGTGTTCATCAAAGCAAAACAAAGAGGATGTCCTCATCCAAAGAGTTCTGCCACACACAAAATTCATCCTTCCTTTTTCCCTGCCACCCACAAGGGACTATGGTGCAATTGCTAATAAGGATATGCCCCTCCTACCATAAAAAGAAGTCTGAGAAGAGAGAGAGAGCTGAGTTTAAAAAAAAAAAAAAAAAAAAAAAAATGCACAAAAAACAAGCAGTAGCAGAAAAAAAATGTATAAAATGATTCCTGAAGGAAAACTTGTTTATATAATAAAATCTATTTTTTAAATTTTTTTATAAATAAAGTTAATTAAAAAAATCTATATGCACCAGTCTGGTTACGATAGCTACTCTCTAGGAGGTGGGATTAATGGAGAACTTTTAGTTTTAACTCTTTTGTACTAATTTTTTTTTTACATTCAACATAAATACTTCTATAATCAGGAAAACAATGTATATATTGGGGAGAAAAGATCGACACTAAGAAAATGAGCTCAAACTGCAGCTGAAAGGATTTAATTTACACACAAGAAAATTTTCTCAGTAGTATAGACTGCTCAACATTCATGAAATCTCTTCCACAACTATCTCCAATAAATGCCGAGAAAATTTTGGATTCATAAAAACAAGGAAGAGAATTGTATAGGTTTCAAAGAGCTGATGTACAATGAATATTACTCAATAACAAAGACTCTAAGGGGAAAGCAGCTCAAGAGAGATGTGAAGAAAGTATCTACAAACAAAATGCTGATTGAACAAGAAAAATCTGTACTGATGAGGAAGTAAAGGGAGAAAAAGGAAATAAACTGATATGGCTACACAGGGAGTTCAAAGGAATCGGGTATAAAAAATAAATACAGAAAAAAGGGGTACATCCCTAAGAATGAATACAAAAAGATATTGCTCCTTCATTCATTCATTCACTAATTCATGAAGTGTCTACTACATGCCAGGCACAGTGCTGGGTGCTGGGGTCCAGCAGGGAAGAAGCAGGCAAGGGCCCTGTTCTCTTGGAGCTTGTGCAGGTGGGAAGACAGTAAACAAGCAAGCAAATAAATGAACAAAATAATTTCAGATGGTGGTAAGTGTTATGAAAATATGAAAGCAGGATGAAGTAGTCATGAATGGTAGAGGTGACTTAAACTGGGAGTCCTGAGGGTGACAACTGAGCTGAGTACGGAATAACTGAAGGAAGCGGCCACCTGAAGATCTGGGAGCAGAGCCGTCCAGGCAGAGCCACAGCAAATACAATGATGTGGTGTGAAGAATGATGTTGTCATGTTTGAGGATTATAAACACCAAGGTGGCTGAGGTCCAAAAAGCACTGGGAAGAATGTGGGGAGACAAGATCCACATGGTTGGTAGATCCCACAAAAGATACAGGATTTTAGTTTAAGGATGGGGAAGTCACAAGGTGTCATTGCCATTTACAGAGTTGCTGCAGACTGGGGAAGTAACGGGTTGTTGGGGATTGGAATTAAGGGTTCTATTTTAACCAGGTTGAGTTTGAGATGGCAATTTAACACCCAAGTAGAAAACTCAAGTTGGTAGTTGACTAGACAAGTCTGGAGCTCACCAGAAAGTTTGAAACAATGGCTAAATATTCAGGAGTCACCAGCAAATAGGTGGTATCAAAAGGTAAGAGACTGGATGAGATCATCTGGAAGAAGCATCTAGAAGAGAAAAGTAGAAGACCAAGTCTTGGGGAACCCCAAACTCAGAATTGAGAAGAGGATGAACAAGCAAAAATGACTGAGTAGAAACTACTATTGAATTAGAAGGAAAATCAGGAAGGTATGGTTTCCCAAAAGCAAAGAGAAGAGCGTGGTTTAAGATAGAATAAACATTCCATCTTGCCAATTATGCCAAATGCTCCTGAGAGATTGAATAGGAGGACACAGAGAAGGGACCACTAGAAGTGGCTGGTGACTATCATAAGAGCAGTGTTAGCGCAATGACAGGAACACCCAGGAGAGAATGGATGAGTGGAGATACAAATAGTGACCACAACAACTCTTGAGAAAGGAAGCAGAAAATTGGGCTAGTAACTGGAGGGAGCTGGAATGAGATATGGAGTCAGGCGAAGGATTTTAAGATATGAGATACTGTTCGGGTTTGCTAATGCTGCCTTTTTGCAAAACACCAGAAATGGATCGGCTTTTATAAAGGGGGTTTATTTGGTTACAAAGTTACAGTTTTAAGGCCATAGAGTGCCCAAGGTAACGCATCAACAATTGGGTACCTTCACTGGTGGATGGCCAATGGTGTCCAGAAAACCTCTGTTAGCTGGGAAGGCACGTGGCTGGCGTCTGCTCCAGAGATCTGGTTTCAAAACGGCTTTCTCCCAGGACGTTCCTCTCTAGGCTGCAGTTCCTCAAAAATGTCATTCTTAGTTGCTCTTGGGGCGTTTTTCCTCTCTTGGCTTCTCCGGAGCAAAAGTCTGCTTTCAACGGCCATCTTCAAACTGTCTCTCATCTGCAGCTCCTCTCTCAGCTCCTGTGTATTCTTCTAAGCGTCCCTCTTGGCTGTAGCAAGCTTGCTCCTTCTGTCTGAGCTTATCTAGTGCTCTAGTAAACTAATCAAGGCCCATTCTGAATGGACAGGGCCACACCTCCATAGAAATTATCTAATCAGAGTCGTCACCCACAGTTGGGTGGGTCGCATCTCCATGGAAACACTCAAAGAATTATAATCTAATCAACACTTGAGACATCTGCCCAAACAAGATTACATCAAAGAAAATGGCATTTTGGGGGACATAATACATCCAAACCAGCATAGATACCAAGTTATATTTTTTTAGAAGGCCAAGCAGAACTAGATTAGGAATTTTATTTCTACATTATTTTTTATATTGTTCCTCAGGAACCAAGTAGGTAAGAATCAATAGGACAGATAATTGAGATGTGAGTAACTTTCTCTTCTATTAGAGACCAACAAACAAACTATTAAAACCTCTCTGGATCTTCAGGAGATATCAGCATGGGGTCAGTGAGAACATATTATACTTTATATTATACTTCTGGATCAAGACACTTGACTTTTCAAATGAACTTCTGTGGTAACCTCCTGACTGGTCTCCCTCATCTGTCTCTCATTCCTCCATTCTATCCTACACTATCAAACCTAAAAAACAAATCCAATACTTTCACTTCCCTAACTGGTACTTCTAATAGCAACCTTCTCTCCAAAGGGAATATCCAAAACCTTCAGCAAGGCATAGAAAGCCCTGTAAAATCTGGCTCCAAACTTTCATCCTACCTCATCTCTAGACTATGCAATTTGCAAAATACTAACCACAGCAACCGCAGGCACAGTGGACATCTCATCATTCCCTTGTCCTTTTATTGCCTGGCACATGATATATCCTTTACTTAGAATGCCCATTCCATCCTCATCCATTGGCCTGGGAGACTCCTACTTGGTCTTTAGAACCCACTCAAATGTACCATGGAAAATAAATTACATTTACTCATGGTTCTTGATAGATACAGGACTAAAGGCTAGACATAACAGGGAAACAAATTCACGTCAATATAAAATAGATCGAGGAGCAACTTTAGTTGTCTGAAACAGAAGGGGAACATTACCCACTTATGTGTTTCTCATGGTGAGAAGTGTTGAGACAGAGGAAGACGATAACTTGCCAGGGGTAAAAGCTCCTTGAGACAAAAGCCATCCACATCCAGTGTTCAAAATAATCCATTTAATTATTAGATGGCTATAATGTTAGGAAGAGCCAAAAATCTGTCTCTCTGTAAATTTTGACTGTTCCTAGTTCTACACTCTGCAGTAATTCAAAACTGGTCTATTTCTCTTTGTACATGGCAGCTTTTCAAATAACTGCAGGCACTTTTATACTAAGCTTCTGCCCATTCTCCCACATCTTTTCTTCCATAACATACAGATATTTGCTAATTCCTGGCAATGCAGCATTCAGAACCTATGTCTGGTATATAAAACACCATTATACTTTATGGTACAATGCCTTACTTGATACATGAAACATTGATAGCATTCCAATGAATGAATTAATGTGAAATCTGCAAAATTTCAAATACCTACATCATTTGATGATAAGAAATGATGACTTCTGCCAGCACTGCAAGCACTGAAACAACTAGGAAGTGTACCTACAGGACCAGCTGTCACGAAGTCACATTTAGTGCTCAGCCAGACAGCCAGACACAGCCAGACACAGCCAGACATGGCTCACAGTGGTGATCACACTCAAATCAACCTCTTCTCTTGCATGTTCTGCATCAAGCTCCTCCCCCAAGCCTCACGCCCCAATCCAACCTTTCTGAGGCTTTGGCAGAGCCAGGCCAGCTCCCCACTTGGCCTGCTTCTGCTCACAGGCAGCAATGAGTGGGGGTGAGTCCTAAGCATTCAAGGGGAGAAAAGATGACAAGAGGGAGAAAGTAGAAACAAGATTTATCTACTTTGGTATTCCTTAAACTAGTGGCCCACAGGGCTCTTGTCCAGTGCAAAATGGATCTAGAATTTAAAACAGGTCGTGGTTTTGAATATGATCTTTTTGAAAGAACTTTGAGCAAAATTCTATCATTAACAAACAGAAGGTAGCAAAGAAAAGGGGAAAACCTATGGCCATTCTGTGATGAATGTTCAGATTATTTCCAGGAACACTTCCTTGGTTGTTGGTCTAGTCCAGCATTGACAAAAAGAAAGAGAATGCAAGCAACATGCATAATTTTTAATTTTGTACTGGTCACATTAAAAAAAGTAAAATGAAACAGGTGTATTAATTTTAATAATATATTTTTACTTAATCCAATATACCAATATTATTTTGACATGTAATCAACATAAAGTTATTTAGATATTTTATATTTATTTTCATACTAAGTCTTCAAAATCCAGTGTGTATTTTATACTTACAGCCTATCTCAACATCTCAATTCACACTAGCCACATTTCAAGTGCTCAATAACTACACATGACTAGTAATAACTCTACTGGACTTTATGCTATAAATAGATGCTTTCAATCTGCAAGTCAACCTTAAGTTTGGGATACTTGTAATGTCTGTTCTTGGGAATGTTCTTGGGAATGGACTTATTTTAAAATAAAAATACTACTAAAAGAGAACTCATAGCATTTAGTGAAAAATGCAAAGCTATACAAAGTGATAGCTATTGAAAAGCAAAGAGATTTTTTTTTTAAGTATCTAAGCATTTGTCCTCAGGTGGATGTTTTGGAAGCCCTCAGACTCATTTTTCAAAGTCAAAAATAAATTATGTAATCAATCCTGTGTCATGAACCCCAACCTTCCAACAAATACTTTGGAGTTCATGCAGTCCCAGACATTCTTTTTATAGATGAAAAAGAATCCCTGCCAACCCTTGCACCCAGCAACTGACTTCTGTCTACTATGACAGACAGTCAAGTGCTGATTAGCTGACACAGATACAATGTTCCATGCAACCCTTCACTGAGTCATAGCCACCATGTGGGACTCAAATGAAACCTTACATAAGAAACCAGAGTAGGCTTAAAGACTGTAAAAGACAATGTTAAAGACACAAATCCCAGAATGGGATAAAATAAACCAGAATGGGATTAAATTCCCAGTGGAAATTTAATACAGATTAAAAGTCTTCTAAAATATACCCATGAAAACCTTCTTAGAACCCAGTCCCTGAGAAGCCAAAAAGAGAGTAATGTCTGAAATTAGAAATTATGAAGACCAAAGGCAGAAAGGGAAATAGATAAGAACATCTGAAAAATAATACTATGTTCTTCAGAATAATCATCCTCAGGAACAAAACGTTCCCACCGAGTGTTGTAATTTTTGGTCTTCACTCTAGCAAAGAAAGAACGTCACGAGTGGGCCAACGTAGCTGTCAAGCAAGAGAAGCAAATGAAGCCAGGCTCCAGTGAAAACCCTGCAGTAAGTCATGCTAATTTTAAATCACTAACTTCAAATTTCAAGCAGAGTCAATTGTTAAGACAAATTAGTAATGGATAAAAATACAACTGAAAAAAAACTATAGCAAAAAATAAAACTCAAAAATAAATTAAAACTCAGCCAAAACAACCATGGCTTCTAACACAGGAAGGCAACTTTCAACCACTATTCTGGTTTGGTAATGCTGCCAGAATGCAAAATATCCAGGATGGATTGGCTTTTATAAAGGGGGCTTATATAGTTACAAAGTTACAGTCTTAAAGCCATAAAAGTGTCTAAGGTAAGGCATCAACACAGGGTACCTTCACTGAAGGATGGCCGATGGCATCCGAAAACCTCTGTTAGCTGGGAAGGCATGTGACTGGCATCTGCTTGCTCCCAGGTTGCATTTCAAAATGGCATTCTCCAAAATGTCAGTATCAGCTTCCACCAGCCATCTCCAAAATGTGTCTCTCAGCTGCAGCTAGCAGTGAGCGCCTTTTGTCTGAGCTTTATAAGGCTCCAGTGAACTAATCAAGGCTCATGCTGAACGGGCCGGGCCACACCTCCATGGAAATTATCCTAATCAGAGTCATCACCTACAGTTGGGTGGGTCACATCTTCATGGAAACAACCTAATCAGAAGGTTCCAATCTAATCAACACTAATACTTCTGCCCCCACAAGACTGCATTAAAGAATATGGCTTTTTCTGGGGGACATAATATATGCAAACCAGCACACCCACCTTCTCATTTTTTAAATTAAATTCAGTTTTATTGAGACATATTCATATACCATACAATTGTCCATGGTGTACAATCAACTGTTCATGGTACCATTATATAGTTATGCATTCATCACCCCATCTATTTTTGAACATGTTCCTTACATCAGAAAGAATAAGAATAAAAAATAAAAGTAAAAAAGAACACCCAAATCATCCCCCCCACCCTATTTTTCATTAGTTTTTGTCCCTATTTTTCTACTCATCCACCCACACACTGGATAAAGGGAGTACAATCCACAAGGTTTTCACAATCACACTGTCACCCCTTGTAAGCTACATTGTTATAAAACTGTATTCAAGAGTCAAGGCTACTGGGTTGGAGTTTGATAGTTTCAGGTATTTACTTCCAGCTATTCCAATACATTAAATCCTAAAAAGGGTTATCTATATAGTGCGTAAGAATGTCCACCAGAGTGACCTCTCAACTCCATTTGACCACCTTCTCATTTTTAACACAGGATAATCGAGTCCAGAGAGGGCTGGTGAGGTAGCTTTTAAATCCCATGCAGTTACTGAGCAAGACCATGTACTTCCTCATGCAAGGATATACTGGTTCTTCATTGGAATTCCAAAATGAAACATTTATTTCTCTTAATTAAGTCTACAAATAGTTAAGTAATCCCAAAATTAGGGGTAAGGGAGTCTACAATGATTCAGTCCTCAGATACGTGTCACCTTCAAGCAATGCAGTTCCGTTGCCAAAAATCACAGAAAAGGAAACCCATTCTCTCAAAGGGCATGAAAGGGGAGCCAAATACATCTTCCACAGCAGCATTTAATAAAGTCCTCTTTCTCTACCACCTACTTCCCATGTAGTTACTCAGCACTGCTCTATCCAGAATGCTTCAGTCCTACACTTTTCCTCCTCTCCCTTATCCCTATGTGGGAGTACTTTATTATGTATATCAATTTAGTATCTCTTCCAGCAAGAAATAATTTTTCCTCTTTGGAAGGAAAAGGAATAAGGCTAATGATGACAAGATTCTCTTAGGCAGGATATAAAAGTCCACAAGCATCCCCACATTAACGACATCTGTCCCATCAGTTATTAAACACCCACCCACACTGTGCTCAGCACAGGACACCAAATCCAGAAGATCACTATTTGACGAGAGATGGAAACAGTGTTTGAAAAGTCATGACATACTTAAAGTATACGGACAGTCAGTTAGAAACAGCTGGCATTTATAGCAAAAATATGCCCATGTACCCCATCTCTGACTTACCCTGGGTCCTGCGCACACTTTGTCTACTCCCTTCACCTCCACACCAAACTACACTTTCCTACTTATTACTGCCTCAATAATTCCTGCAGAGCTTTTTATTCCATTGTTAGAGAACAAGGATTAAGATGTAAATCATCTTATGAGTGATCTAAGATATCACTCAAGTATGAGCAGTAGATCAGAGAATCTCCTGAGTGCAGATTAAGGCAAAGTAGACAATGCTGAAGAAGTGGAGAGGGATGAAACTCAAGATGAAACTTCTTAGACTTTTCAATTTTTCTAGGGCTATGTCCAGGCATTGTGATTTCTTTGTGATGTGATGGGGTAAAGATCTAGTCTTGGTCACCCATGGAATATCTGTTTTCCAGAATGGATGTGTCCATTTCCTGCCACAGACCCAAACTCAAAACTGGACTTCAACACCAAACCATATGCTACTGTGTTCACATATGCATTCTGAGGGGTGTTCATGGGTGCTATAAGGAAAAGTCATGTATGGCCCAATAAATTCAGGAAAAATTAGGCTAAACAAGGGTAGAAAGTTTGCCATGCTGTGGGACTTTCAGAGCTTTTAATGCACTAATGCACACATAACTCAAGAGGAGAACAGAAAATACAGTGTTTCCCTAACATAGAAGTTCTCAGGGTATGGTCTAGGGAACCAGTGTTTCCCAAATAACCAAAGCATGATGCTGCACACTTGTGCATGGTTAAAAGATTCATGAAAGCGCAAAGATAGACCAATGAATCTCAAAATAACAAGATGCAAAAAGTTCACTGATTTGGTTTCAGAATTAGTATTGCAACCAACCTTCACGAAATTACCAACTGTCAAGTTTTGGTTTAGTATTAAAGAAAATATCCACAATTCTCTTTAAAAAGCTATTAAATATTGCTCTGTTTTCCTATTACACATCTGTGTGAGGTCAAGTTTTCTTCATATACTTCAACCAAAATCACATATTGCAGCAGAATGAATAGAGAAGCAGATATGAGAATCTAGCTGGCTTCTGTTAAGCCACACATTAAACAGATCTGCAAACAAGTCCTCCTTCTCACTACATTTTTCTGGGAAAATATGGTTGTTGTTTTTTTTTTTCACAAAAAATATCATTTATGTTAACATATAAGGGGTTTAATACTGTCATTTTTAAATAACAATGAATTAATCTTTTAAATTTCTCAGTTTTAATTTCTAATACAGTAAATATTGATAGATAAAACCCACATAAACAAATGTCCTTTGGGATCCTGAATAATTTTTAAGAGTGAAAAGGGGTCTTTAATCTAGAAAGTTTGAGACTCTGCCCTAAGGTTTTGATCATGGAAGCCTTTCTCTGTGTAACAGCTTGAGGATATTCTATGCAACATACAATAGGAAGCGCACACTCGTGTGGTCCTTGCAAAATTATTCCTTCATGTGCCTCCTCTCCCTACACTTTCTGCAGAGAGTTAATTTATATGCTGTCCCAAGGGTCCCCTCTCAAACAGGAGTCTGTGCTTGTGACCCTGGCAGAAATGCATATATCCTCTGGCAAACACAGGCTATGATGATCTCATCTGTTTAGCAGAGGCCTGAATCTAGAGAACTAATTCTCTTAGTAAATGTTACAAACAGTCAAGAGAAACAACAAAGAAGGTTAACTGCTCCTACAGCACAGAATCCACTGGTATGAGATACAGATGCAGGGATGTCCCCAAAACATGAAAAAATATCATGCCAGTTAAATCATGGCCAATCTGATTTACTATTCTATTTCCAACAACAACCAAAGTCACCTACATTACAAATCACTCTTTTATAAAATGATGGAAGTAATTTATTACTCTGAGTAATGACAACTGGTGTTTGTAAAAATTGGGTGGACAGCAAAAATAACCTAAGGAACTAATTCATATTTCAGCCTTGTCTTGTTAGAATATAGAATAAAGCCACTTCACTACTTTGGGCAAGACTGGATGTCCCAATTACAATATTTAATTATAAATCTCTTCCTCCTGTCAGGTACCTGACTGACTAGCCAGAAGCCCGTTTTCACGTGCCTGTAAAAGATTTTGGGAAAGAGTCAAAAGTATAAAGTGCTAAAACAACTATTCCTTGCAAAAATTCTCCCCTGGGAAACTTGTATAGAGATGGCCTGAAGTATAGACTGTCCAATTTTCTAATTTTCATGTTGGAATTTACCAAAAAAATAGGAATCATTAAGTTTTGTTTATGCAATTGTATCAGTGTCTAGTTTATAAAATTCTGCTCAAGGATGACCAGGGTCTTGTCCTGAGAGCTGAAGACACTCATCTTTGTCTCCTTTTTTTTTTTTAAGTTAAAATTTAAAATGAAATTAACATGTAATCTGTTTCCACAAACTTTCTTGAGTGAATTTTTTTTACAGCCATAAATGCTTACTAGGTCCCAGATCCTGTTCTACCTTATTTACTCCTCCAGGCAACTCTAAGATACCTACTATAATTATTCCTATTTTACAGGTGAGGAAACAGGCTCAGTTGCCTCAGACCACCCAGCTTGCCAGTAGCAGAGCTACCACTGCAACCCAGTAAGCTAAGAAGACATCCAATTATGTGGGTGAAATGGCAATGTTGATTTCATGATTAGATTGTATTTCAAAAAGCCTTCCCTATAGCTGCTTTTTAGGTTAGGCTCTATTTCTCTGTCCTCCCATCATGCCCTGTGCATGGACCAAATGGTATTTACTATTGACGCATTTATTTCCAGCAAGACTGTACTAATAGCCTCTGGTGTAGTACACAGAGCACTGATCACTGAATGAATAAGGGAAGCAACTAATGAACAAACAAAAAAATTAATCCCTACAGATCTACTTGTTCATCACTTTAATATCAAAATCAGTTTCCTGCACCAGAAGTATGCAAAATAACACAGTTGGGTGCAGGGAGAAAACATTAGCATTTCTATTTTTATTTTACATGTGAAAAATATGAAAACCTTAGGATTTCCTAACATTTTACAAATGGATTGACACCGCATCTTCACTGGGTGGCAGACACCCACATGTCTCAAAAGGCAGGGTAGGCTCCGAGGAAGGAGATTCCCCAGCTCTCAAGGTTAGCAGTGGGGCCCTCACTGTTTGTTTGCTTTCCACATACTGTGCCAAATTGTTTTATATGGACCCAATTGAGAAAGTAGCTATATTAATTATATTTTCAATTTTATCTAAACTAACCCTCTCAAATTGGACAAATGGCTTTAAATGAGTCCTGCACAGAACTGCAAATAATGCTAATACACATGGAAGCCCAAATGAACAGGAAGACAGCAGACCTTCTCATAAAATAATTTTTTCAGCCACATCAAAAGATAAAACACTAACCGTCTAATCAGATCCAATCAATATGAAATTGGAAAAAAAGCCCTGAAATTAACAAAAATCTTTGAAATACAGATTCAAATCCAATATTCTCATCAATGACCTCTGCCTAAGTGAACATTATGCCTTGAGAAATTAGCTAATAGCATTTTATACAATTAATAAACATATTTGTATTAATAGGATAAAAAATTTTGGCGATCACTGATCCAAAACTTTGCTATTCAAAGTGGGATCTGTGGATCAGCGGAATGAGTATCACCTGGGAACTTGCTAGAAATTCAGTCTTGGGGTCTACCCAGACTTGCTGAATGAGAATCTGCATTTTAACAGGATTTTCAGGTGCTTCATATGCACATTTCCATTAGAGAAGCACTGCTTTGTAACACATATCTTAAACAATATGAACCCTAACACTGCATGTCTTTTTTTATAGTTTTTGACAAATCTCTCTGTTGAATTTTTGAATTCATAACATTATAGTTTCTAATATCTGATATCAAAAGTTCTTCAAAATTGTAATGAAACTATCCCCCTAAACCAAGAATCCAGTAAAATAATCTATACAGAAATGAAGCATCTCCTTTATTAATTCCAGTATACCTAAAAGAGTTTTTCTGACCCACATACAAAAAAAAAAAAAAAAAAAAACTCCATCTTGCTACACCTTAACTCTTTATGATCCCCACCTCAACTTACTTTTGTTTGATCATCAGCCTTGAACACATAGCAGATGCTCTGCTGACTGGCTGCATCTTCCTTAATCAGACAGGCAAAGTAACTTGGGTCGTGACTGTTGTGAATCAGCTTGTGGACATGCTGAGGCTTACAGTCAAATAGGCTTGAACAGATCAGTGGATCCCACTGCTGACTTTTCCCGGGCTCAGGATCACACCTCAGTCCAGAGGGTGAAACACAGAGTCGGACTTGCTTGGTAGCAGGCTCCTTCTTGGAAGTCTGTCCGCTGAGTTGTCGCACCTCTGCCACAACCCAAGGCAGCATGGGCATGGTGGTCAGCGAGTGCACAGCCAAGGAGCCCACCAGCTGAAGGCCGAAGTCCACCGAGACCTCGTTAGGAAACGGATGTCTCCTTGCCGTGAACGTTATTGGTTCCATCTTGGGAATGATCTGGAAACTCAGCAAGACGTTGCCAACTGTTTTCTATGTTAGACCAAGCAATCAGTTTCACACACTTTTGGTGCAGAATCCTGGGGGAGAAAAACAGAGGCATTAGAATTTAATGAAGTCACAGCAATAGCTACTTTCAAAGAGTTATTATTTCAGGAAGAACCTTAAGGTCTAAAAACCCAAATGTGAGAAGAAATGGATATTAGCTCAAATAAGCTGCTCCACTTAGAAAGAGCTTTCTTAAAATTGTATTATGTATTAAAATGTGGAGAAGACATAACCGTCACACTCATTAACGGTTACAAAAATTCCAGTGGGAAACCACTGTTCAACATAAGCCTGATAGAATCCAACCAAGGCAAGCACAATAGAAACAACATAGCACAGCTCTGACAGTTTTAAATACTGCTGTATTATTTAACACCTATTTCAAGGAGTTTTTAAAAATGCAGGACAGGTGATTCCCCCCCAAAAAAGAAACCTTGTGAGAAAAAATATAAACTATTTTATCATCACAGTCTACTGGGCCAGACCAGTTTTAAACAGCTGACTTTACCACTTATGATATTACTTAAATCTTAAAAGGCTCTCCCTGACAGGTTTTGAATTACAAATTCATATTCCATGAACACTTACTCAGTGCCTATTATGTTCCAAACACTCACAAACATGGCTTTATTTAATTCACGTACCACAACCCTCACCCCAACACTTTGCCTCTAGTCAACAGAAGACGTCGCTTTTACTTGAACTCGCTCAACTGCACTGCCATCCTCACCTTCAACAACTGCATCTGATGCATCCTAACTTCTTGTCCCACTGGATGACAAAACTCTTCCATCCAAAGCTAAGCCATCTATAGGATCTCACACCCTCTCATTTACTCATTTGCTCTCATATCTCTAGGTTCTCACATATCCCCCTGGGCACATATACATTTAATGGGGAAATCACCCTGAAGGCAGGAACTACATCTGTCTTATTCACCATTGTATCCTCAGTGCCTGGCATAGCACCTGACTCAAAGTAGGAAAGTAGGGGCTCAATAAATATTTTAAAGGAGTGAATGAAGTCTCTGCCATCCTAAAAAAAATAAGATACTCTCCGTTGGCCTCCAAACTTCCCTAGCCATAACTCTTTCTTCCATACACATTCTACAAGGTAAAGCCTACCCTTGCTGTCTCCATTTCCTGCTGCCCATCCACACTTGGTTTGAAAGGTCTCAACCTGGATTGTAAGGTCAGATGCACTAGAGATACCTTCAAACTGTTCCCATTAAGGTAGCCCAGATTCTCTTGCCTCTGAAATCCAAAGGGGGCTTTTCAGTCCTTAACTGCCATGGCCTCTCTGATGGATTTCCCAACGTTGAGTGCTCTTTCCTTCTTGAAACTCTTCTGGTTTTCAAACTACCTCTCTGGTTCCTCATTTTCAGGTTCCTTTGACTCCTTGACTCCATCCTCTCCCCTCATTCCACCTGCTTAATTTGGGTGTTTTTGTGTGTGTGTGTGGTCAACAACCTAGTTCTAATACTGATAACATTAGCTAACATTTATTGAGTACCAGGGACTTCGCATGCTATCTCATTTAATCTTCGTAACAACCCTACCAGTTAGAGACTACTATTTTTGCCATTTTATAAACAAGGACATTGAGAACTGTCTCTTGTCACACACCCGGTCATGGGGGAGGTTAGGCCTGATCCTCAAGCCCGTTCTCTTAACTGTACACACAAGAATGCATTGAACACATATATCCTGATGACTCCTACCACTGAGGCCTCCTGCCTGAGTTCCAGATCAGTATAGGCTATTACAAATTTTCATCTTGACAGCCTAGCGGTACTTGAACCTCAATTTAGTTATTTTTAAACTAACCCAGTCTCACCTCCTTCCTTCCCAGAACTCTTCCCTCCTATAAGCTTATGAACAGCATCACCATCCATTTTACGGGCCAAGCCACAAGCTGTGACAGATTCCTCCATCACCCTATCACTGTGTCTAACTGAGGCATCTAAATATATTTTATCTTTACTCACCTAGGAAAAAAGGTGACCCAATCTTCAATGCATACTTCACATATTTGCTAGAGTATTTAACCAACAGAGAAAACTTACTATGTCACTCCTCTGCTAAAGATCCCTTAGTAACTCCCACTCCCCATAAATGCTTAAACTCTTCTACATGGCACTTAAGGTCTATCTGGAATCTGATCCAGCCTATTTCTCCAAGCCCATATTCTACCACGTTGTCTCCCCCTAAATGCCCCCCATGCAACTTTTGGCTCTGAAGGTAGAGAACCACTTACAGTTTCCTCTCTCCCTCAAATATAATACCTATCACAACCTGTGCAGGGTCTAAAAGTTCACCCTACTTGCAAGCCAACAATTTAGCCTGCCACAGTTTCATGGATGTTGGCAGAAGACATGGACTCCCAGGTCAGAGGCAAAGGGCAATTTATTACTCAGAGCAATAGCGATAGCCAGAGTATCAGCATTTGCGTCAATTCCTTGACTTCCAATTCCCACGAGGTAATGCAAAGGGGACCCAGTGGCACCTGCACATCCAGTGGGCTATGTTACAGGAGAAGGACCGGAGCTTAGGGAACCCAAGTGTTTTATAAGGGGGACTAAGCATATCTGCCCTATGCTCTGAGGGAGACACTGTCTCTGTCTTCCAAGGTTGTTCACTACACAAACATCCTTGGAGAGCTGGTCTACAACCAAGGCAGACAGTGCCTCTGCTCGCAAGACACACAGATCTCAAGAGAGCCATGAAGAATCATCTCCCAACAATCCCCACACTTGTCCCCTAAGCTAATTTCAACTCATATTGAAGTCATAGCTCAAGCAGTGTCACCTCTATCACCCAAGATGATTTAGGCCCTCCATCACCATGTCCTTCTGCACTTTGTACCTAATCATCATATGTTTTTTAAGTGTGTGAATGGGGTCTCCCAATAAAATTGTGAGTTCCGTAAACTCTTAAGGATTTGGGTTTCAGTATTCAAATTGTAAACCGTTTCTGAAAGAAGCTGAAGTCTATTCTTTTCACTTTTTGTTTTCCTATATGACATTTTTATATACACTGAGTGAATTTTTATAATATAATTTGCAATGGTTCAGAGTTAATTTTTTATTTTAAATATATAAAAGTTCAAAAATAAACCCATACTGTATTTAGAGTTCCAATATATTTCATGAAAGTGTATTTTCTATCTCTTTTGCCTTTAAAGTACAGTATTTCCTGATGATGAAAAAGACCTGAAGTTCATATAATGCCATAAATAATGGTCTCTCTGGTTTTTTTTCTCTCTCAGCTACAGGTGAAAGTGGCATTAAATGTCTGGCTCAACTTCCACTCCTGTAACTGAATAGGTTTCAAGTTCTAACCGTTGACAGCTGCTAATCCCAAGACATGTTTAAAGAAGTACTAGAATTATTACAAAGGATAGACCTGAGACTTATCAATTATTGTAAATGAGGCAGTTATTAAGATGGTGGCAACAATCACAGCAGAACTACTTTCAGTTTTCTTATAAGGTTATATGTACATGGCACAAAAAATTACTTAATTTCAAACACTTGGTAAAAAAAAAAAATCAATCATCAAATTAGTTCTACCATTTCACTGACAAAATGATATGAACGCCTAAAGTTTTCACTTTCCAACCAGCTGTGACACATTCTTAGTTGGTCTATAAAAAGTAGATTTGTGCATTATCAAATTATAAGCTCTAACAAAGACAAGTCAGAATTATTTATAAGCAATTCAGATTCTACTGATAGAAGATTCGTGGTAATTCCAACTAGGTGAAAAACTGTTTGCATTACCTCTCAATGAAAAATTCCATGAAATAGATGAACTATTCAAATAATATCAACAAACCATTAAATTATTTTTAAACTATCTCAATCCACATCATTTACACACAATCTCTGATGCTTCTTTAAAGCCCCAGGTGGAACCACTTATTCCAAGGAGTCCTCTTACGTTTCATACCTTCAACAAGAAATACTGTGATCTGCTATGCCACTGAACTTCTATTTATAGTCTTGTTATTAGCATCATCTATGTAAAGTCTCTATCTCTTTTCAGAGATCCTCTGTGTTCTAAATAACTCCTACATAGTACAGTCCTTAAGCACAGTAAGTACCAAAAGTAAAAAGCTCTCCTTTCATTAGAACAGTTTCAATAATCTTGTTAGTATG
Source organism: Choloepus didactylus (assembly GCF_015220235.1). Taxonomy (NCBI): domain Eukaryota; kingdom Metazoa; phylum Chordata; class Mammalia; order Pilosa; family Megalonychidae; genus Choloepus; species Choloepus didactylus. The sequence goes on along the minus strand of NC_051309.1, from coordinate 40,538,828 downwards.
TCCTGCTATGCTAAACAGCTCTGGAAGCACACACTTAGAATCATAATCATACAATTTTAAAACTAGAAAGGTCTCTTTTAGCCATTTAGAAAGTTCTCTCATATTTGAATTGAGGAAACTGGGTTCCGGGGAAGTTAAGTGGCTTATCCAAGGTTAGTGGCAGAATTAGGACAACCCAAGTCCTTGACTCCCATCCAAGTACTGCAAAGAAGTCAAGTTTCTGAACTTCTCCAAATTATCAAGCTTATTCTTCTAAGAAAATGGAACAAGATCACTCATCTCTAAGTTTTCTTCTGCCTCTAAAATCTGATTACTCTAATTTTCATAATGTATGATACCAAATGTCCCCAGCATTGTGTGGGGATAGAAAGCTGCTCTAATCTTCCCCTCCAGAACAGAAACGTGGGAGAGGCACATGACGACAGGATGGGACTTACTGATCAGGAAGTGAGAGCAGCACTGGTGGGAGTTAGTAAGCTCCCTTTTGGGAACCCCCTCTCTTTCCTGCCCCTCCACTTCCTCCCAGCAAAGCCATGGGGGGGGGGGGGACGGCCCTCCGATAGCTAACAATACTTTAGCCTCTGCAGTTTCAGCCCTCACCGCCTCAGAAATGCTTGCAGGAGGGGAGGAGGGAGAAAGAGAAGGGGGGAGGGAGGTGTGCTGGCAGCCTCTAGCTTCTAGGACAGGTTAGGAACTAGCCAATCTTGACTAGCTGTTGGGGACCCCCCGGATGGGCAGAAAGTTCCTGAGTGGCCATCCCCTTCCTCACCCTCGTGAATCAATGGTTTAATTTTTGTTGTTGTTGTTCTTTACACACAATAGAGTAGATGCGCACCTGAACAGAATTACACTACAACCTCAAGTACTCTAATCTTGTGCAGTAAGATCACTGGGTTAGCCAAACTATTTTTCTGCTTCCTCCACAGAACCCCACCCCAACTGCAGTGGTGTGTTGCTCACCCAGGAATGCCCGCAGGCAGCAAAGATACTTAGAGCCATAGGGTATCTCCTCATCCTACCAAAGTCCCCAACCCAGTGGTTCTAATCTCCTCCTAATCAGGGACACTTCTGTTTTGGGGTGCACGCCTCTAATTTGACAGGTAAGTAATGATGTTTTTCCATGATTTCCTTTTTACATAAATCAGAGCCAATTCAAGGTAGCCCGTTAGAATGTCTCTGCCACTTGCGTGCATTCTGTTAGGCTTGATTGCACAGGATAAAGGGTAGAGGGTTCCTAGCTGGCTGGCCTTCAGGGATTGTGCATGACCTTCCATTCTGCATGGCTGCTTTAGGTAATGCTCCTAAGAGTAATAATACTAATAATTAACACACAATAGCACTTGCTAAATGTGTCTAATAACTGAATTAACTATCACAACAACCATGCACAATAAGTACTACTAATATCATCCCTGAGTTAAAGATGAGGAAGTTGTGGCACAGAGAAGTGAAGTCACTTGCCCCAGTTCAAAGTCACACTAGTAGAACGTGACATAAATAGACTTTGAACCCAGGTGGCTCAGCTGCAGAGTTCGGGTTTGCCACTTGGCTAAAATGACATCTGTTGGCCAACTACCACTTGGACATTTTACATATATAATCTATTGTACACTCATCAACTCTAGCTATGAAATAGTGAAGGTGGGATTTGAATCCAGGCCTGTATTATTCCCAAACCCCTGTTCTTTCCAATACAACAATATCCCTAGAAGAGAATAACCTTTAAATATCTTTCTAGTAGACAGAGGGGTTGGTCTTATTTTTAAATTTTGCTTGGCCTCAATAATCCAAACCTAATGTCAAAGTTATACTAAAACAAATAAATATAATCATAGCAATAATATTTATTGAGTTCTCACTATGTGCCAGGCACCGTTCTAAGCACTTTATGTGTATAAACTCATCAAATCCTAACAACAAACCCATAAGTGCTTACCGAGTTTGGAAATTTGGAATCACTGATCATATAAACTGTGCTCCGAAATAAGTACATTCTCTTTGTAAGAGAAAAATAGCTGCTGCTTGTGTCAAAGGAAAACAGCACATTCAAAAGTAAATGCCTCTGCACTGGTGCTAAAACACATTTCCTATGTTCTGTGCAGCATCACTGACAACTAGGTGTCAAAATTATCTCATATGGCCCACATATGACTAATCTTTTTCTAAACACTTGAAACCTGAAAAAGGACACAATGCCCTTAAACCTAAGAACCTATCAAATGGAAATCTCAGTTTGGAAAAGTCAAAAACCTTACACATGGAAACCTTAACGTCTTTCATGAAGAGTCTGGCTTAAAAACAGTTTTATGGGAATGTAGGGTTGGAGAGCGGAAATGAGGATGAAGGTCAGAAAAGGAAATGGTAAGGTAACAGTTCTGCACTGAGAGCCTAAATCCTTTGCATCACTAGAGAGATGTGAACAGCAACACTCCTTGTTGCTACATGAACCAGACACAAGACACACAATTGTTTTAATGAACAGATTCTGCTTCTCCAAGCTTTAATGACCAAGAGAAGCAAAGAGTCGGGAATCATATCAAGCACTGGGATCAACGCGGCCATTAAACTTGAGAAGGGCAGCATAGTACACCAGGAAAAGGGCAAAGAGACCTCTGCCCAGGAACACATACATACTCATTCTTAAGCCCCCAAAAGGGCTGCTACTTATTTTAGGTTCCCGGGGGAGGAAAGGTTGTGATTTGAAAAGAGTGGAGAAAGGGGACCTTGAGAGAAATGCTGTGAACAGAGTAACAGGAGCTTGAGGGAGCTTGAGGGAGCTGCCATTTTGTGAGATACAATTAAATACTTATTCAAAGACAGGACCCTCTCAAGCTCCCTGCTCTCCTCGCTTCCACTTATCCTACCTACCAAGAAGCTGGTGTCCATAAAAGCAAGCATCCCTACTTCAGGCACCAGAATGACTGGGCATGCCAGTGGCAGCAGGAAACAGGCAAGATCTGTGCTGGCTGGGGCTGGTAAGCGCCAGTGCTTACCAGTGATACATCCAGAAATACGGTGGAGTTCAAAAAATGAGCAGCCCTCCCACACCTGGCTGTCTCCACTCAGGGGTACATTAGATGCAACTGCAGCCTTTCTGGCCAAGGCTGTGTTTCAGGGAGGTGGAGAGAGGGACTGTCAATGGCTGGATGATAAGGGAGAAAGGGCGAGCTGCATTTCTTCATACTCATCCTTTCCTCCTCCTACCCTCTGGTACTATGACAAACTATGCTACGTGAAATTACAAGTCAATACTAGCAAGACTGCCACCCAACCAGAAATGTTACTATGGTGAAAGGGGAAAGTGCTAAAGCTCTCAGTGGGAAAGAAAATGGTAGACACTGGCAGGAAGTTCCACTGCAAAGCTTTACTTTAATGCTAATAATTTATAAGTACACCAACGAATTTTGTCTATATTTTACTGGTTTACAAGTGGCTACTGGACAAATCCACATAAAGGTATCTGTTTTAATTACCTCCTGATGATCTTATCTCCTGCTCTGAGCCAAATTTAGCCCCCTTTTTCTCTCCTGTGCTCAATTCGGTTTCAGGATACAACATATAAACACTTGTATGCACTTCATAAAATGTTCGCTAAACACTTTACACAGGGTGCTCTTTAACTCACAGCTATGCCCACTATCCAGTAGCTCATGAATGTCAATGGTTACTTATAGATAAATCTGGAGAAAAAACAATTTTTACAGTCTTATTTCTTTATAATTCACTAAGGGAAAAAAACAACAAGAAACAGACCAACTCCAGTCTGTGGTAGCATTCAATTTCAAACAGTTGTAAAACACCTTCTAACAAAAGCAGTCAAAACGTTTTTATCCAAATACTTTCATGCAACGTCCTTATCCCTGAGGACAGTCTTCAGGGTTCCCAGAAGGAGCTGATCATGAGGCACACCTCCTCAAGAACGGCCATCAAGACGCTAAGGGGCAGAACTCACCTTCTCCAGGGATACATAACCCATGGGCCTGATAGAACATGAGGTCTTTTCAGAAACATGAAAAGTCATTCTGAAAGGTGGATTCCCAGCCTCTTGGAACCTCCCTCCTTTCATACTGCCACTCCCGTCCCTCCCACCCAACAGGCCCCCAAAACACAGCAAAACCCAAATGTGGCCACTTTCCAACTCCTACCAATCCATGTCTCAGGAAAAGAATAAATTTCTGCCTTCTGAAAGATGGGCTTTTCATCATGACCTCTGTGTTCACCTTATGTTCCCTTATGTTCATGGCAAAAAGTTTAGATTTATAGAGACAGCTGAGTTTCTTGGATGTGTCCCATTTGAACCAGGTCATTTTAAAATGCTCTTTCAGTGTCTGATTATATTAATAAATGAACTCATTCCATAATCTAAAAGGAAGAATGAGAGAACTATGAAGTGTAGGACACTCTGAAAATTAAACTTGTGAAACTAAGAACCATCACTTTCAATTTCTTCCCCGTTTTAAGCTACTTCAGAGTATACGCTATTTTAAATAAAACTACAAGTAAAGCCACATCTAGGTGATTTCAAACAAAAAGCCACTTTTCTTTTTTTAAAGCAACGTGAGGCTAAGTTTGAGGGGTCTCATAATCACACAGCGATCAGGAAGCTGCTAGAAACAATTAAGCAGGGTTTCAAAATGACTGGTACAGGATGTGCCCAAAGAAAGACATGTTGTGCGCACTGGCGGAGCTGCCAAAGTTACTGCTGCAAAGTACCCTGAACTTTTAAAGGGCAGCATGGTGTCACTCTGACCACCTTCCTACCACTTTGGTCGCCCTACAAACACGATTGTCCTTGAGATACTTAGCGGGCGGTGGGAGATACGAAGACGAGTGAACTGGAGATGAGGAGAGAGGAAGCCCGCCGGGGCTCCCTGGTCGTTCTGAACGTGAAGGTTTCGCTTTCGTCCCAGTTGGGGGCAGCGAGGGGGCAAAGAGCTTCCCGCACGCCCCCGGAGCGGCGGGGACCGCAGAAACGCCCCCCCAGCTACGGGATTCTGGCGTCTCCGCGGGCCCGGCCAGGGTAGGGGCGTGCTGGGGGTGGGGGACGGTCGGGAAGCCCGGGGAGGAGCGAGCGGGGTGGCGTGCGCGAAGCTCCCGGAGGGCGCCTACCTGTGCCGACGCGCTCAGAACCCCGGGCTGGGCTGGGGTGCGCAGGTGCCCGGGGACAGCCGGGGAACGAGCTGGGCGGGCGGGGCGTCCATCGTGCCAAGTTGGTTGCACTCTTCCCGCCGCAAGGGGCTGGAGGGTCCTCTCCGCACGGCTCCCGCCTCCTCTCTTCTAGCTGAGGACGCGGCCGGTCCCGCGGCGGCTGCAGCAACAGGCACCGTGCGCGCGGACGACGGCGGCGGCGGTGGAGGAGGAGGAGGAGGTGGTGGTGTCTGCGCGCGGCTCGCGTTTCCTCCTCGCTGGCTGGGCAAGCGCGGGGGAGGCGAGAGGAGGGCAGGAGCCGGGATCTCCCGACTCGGTCCCCGGGGAGCCTAGAAGGGGATGCAGTGCCCTCCTTCCTCCCCCCTGAGCCTTGTGACTCTGCTTGCGAAGCACGGCCCGGACGGACCAGTCACACACGTGCAACAGCTGCTGCAGTGCGGGTCCGCCGCGGCCTCCCTCCCCGCCCTTCCCCTCCCCTCCCGGGCGGTCCATCCTCAGCCCGCCCCGGGGACTCCAGCCCTGGTCAGCAGGAAGGTGGGGAGGGTGCGCGGAGCGGCCTGGGACACCGCCCCATCCAGCTGCAGCGCCGGGTCTGGGCCGTGTGTGTGCCTCTGCGCGCCGGGGAAGCGGGGCCCCGCGCGTGATTAAGGCCCTCGCGGCGCGACGTGCGGTTTCACACCCTGTCCTCGGCGGCGTATTTATAGCAGGTGGCCCAGCCCACCACTCGCCCGGCCCACGGGGCTCTCAGCAGGTGGCACTGCCAGCCCTCTCTCTCTGCTCTCCCGCGGTGGCTTCGCCTTATCTGCACCCTCACCTTTGCCCTCGGAAATAGACATGGTGAAAACTGCACAGAACGTGGAGAGGCGACCAAGCCTCCAGGTTCCTCTGCATCACCGCTTCTCCCTGCCCCAGGGTTAGATAATGGCAGGGAGTGAACTGAGGCACGGGTGTTCTATGGGGAGCTGGCAACCAGGGCAGGGAAATCATGGCCTTGGGGAATCAGCGAAGGCTGAAGTACACACACACACACACACACGCACGCACGCACGCACGCACGCACGCACATATACATCAGCAAACTTGCCCCTGGATCCGAGTGTAGGGAGAGAGGGCTGAGAAAGGGGGCTTCTTAGGATTAGGGATGGCAGTGTGCAGGAAAGAGTCAAGCCTCCAAAATCCCTGTCCCACCAGGTAAATAAGGGCAGTGCTGAGGAAAGTAGGGACATAACACTGTCTCCAGACAAGTGAACAGGAAGAATAAAGGAGAGGGCTGTGGGGGGGTAGGTGTGGGGGATCAGGGCCCTGGAGATACCCAGGTGGTATGTTTTTCACATAGGGTAGCTGGAGGCCCAGTTTAGGGAAGTGGCTGAGTGTTTGAACTGCACCACTAGACTTGAACTCAAATCCCAATTCCTCAACTGGTGTGGCTTGGGCAAGCTGCTGGACCTCCTGGTTTTTGTTTGCTTGCCTGTCAAATGGGACCCATACACACTTTACAGGATCATTATGAGGAAGAAGTGAGAAAAATGTATATAAAAGTGTTCAGCACTGTGGCACATTCATAGGCCTCAACTGACAGCAGCAGCTATTGCTAGGGTGGCCCAGGTGGCAAATGGAGAGCTGTCTTACTTTGCCAGGGCTGCTATAACACAGACCGCAGACTGGTTGGCTTAAACTACAGGCATTTATTGTTCCACAGTTTGGGCGGCTACAAATCAAAACCTAGGTGTCGGCAGGCCATGCTTTCTCTGAAGTCTGTAGTGTTCCAGCGGTGGGTTGCCAGCCATCCCTAACGCAGTCTCTGCCCCTCTCACCTGGCCATTTCTCTCCCGGTCTGACTCCTACTGCTGTGTCCAAATTTCCTCTGCTCATGAGGACCCCAGTCATACTGCATTAAGGCCCACCCTGATTCAGCTGGGCCCCATCTTAACTACTAGGATCTTTGAAGTTCCATCCACTGGGCTGGGGTTTAGGACCTGAGCGGTTCTTCATGGGGGACATGATTCAGTCCTCTACAAATGTCATGGTGCCCCCACCCCACCCCCTAACCAGGAACAGTGTGTTCTTAGAAGCTGCCTGAGGCTCTTGGAGCCTTTTTGGTTAGAAATCTCTTGTTGGTTTTCCTGATTTCTCTAGATGCTCACATCTAAGGGATGTATATTTAAGTGGAACACAAAAGTTTTACCTGCAACTTGATTTAAAACTTTCATAATAGTAGTAGCTATCATTCACTGAGGGATTAGTCTGTTTGGAGCATTGTGCTAGGCATTTTATATGTGTTGTCTCTAATCCTCATAAAAAAAAACTCTGCAGGGCAGGGATTATTAAATCAATTCACCTAATGAGGAAACTAAGAAGTTAGTGCCTCTTGGATGACATAGAACTAGTAGGTGCTGGAATCCCCAAGATCCAAAACTCCTTATAACACACTGTCTTATAGGACTTAGCTCATTCTTTGCTGTAGCACAGTTATTTGTGTAGTTGGCCTTAAATCCTTTTTTAAAAGAGGTGAGGAATAAATATAGATATAAATACTCTAATGAATAGAACATTTTTGGGGGTTATGGAATTGTTCTACTTTAGGTTACAAGACCAAGTAAAGCTGCTAAGCCATGTCATCATCTCTTGGATTATACCATAATTATTTCACGGATGTTTTTGTTTCCAATTCAGTTGTACACTTGTTCTCTCTCCCTCTCTAGTGGCTTACTGAACACACCTCCAGAATGCCAGGATGACAAGGCCGATGCACTGTTGTTCAGTTTCATTGACACCCCTAAACTGCCTTTCATAAATGGCCTGACAAATGATGGCTGCAACTATTACTGATGGTCCTGCCTGCCTGCCCCTGCTCTTGGGAGAAGTCAGGGAAAGGGGCAGGGATGATGTGCAGAACTCTTTTTACAGAACATCCTGGACAAAACCATCTCTCATCCTGCCACTCCACTCCCTTTTCTTTTCCTCGCCTACCCCTCTCCCCTCACCCAACTCCTCCTCCACTGCTAGTTCCATAGCGCTAGATGGCTTAGGTCTACCCAGGTCACATAGGTACAAGGAGTGGGGGTGGGGGTCTGGCCTGGGCCCCTGTCTCTCATGCTGTTGTAGTGGTGGGGGAGAACAGTTCTTCCCCCGTCCCACTGCTGAAATCTAGGAAGTTCTAGCTCAAGATTTATAAATTATTGACAAATGACCATTTGCCCTGACTTCTGACCTGGATTAGGGGAGGACCATGAACCTGTGAGAAGCAGTGATTTCTGTCTCACTGTTCCAGTTGCCAGGGACAGTTAGTGCCCTGCCTCTAGGAATAATCGTGAGGGATTTTATAATACTTTTAGCTTCCTGGAGATCAAACTCCCTCTACGATATGTGATAAGGACTCTTAACCTGTTTTTGTTTGTTTGTTTGTTTACTTCTGTAAAGTATTGTCTCAAAGAGTAGAGGACAATCTGCCATCCAACCTGCCTGCACTCGGGGTTCTAGAAGCTCTGGAAGAAATGGTAAAGGGGGCTTTGGGACTTACGGTGATACCTGGGATAGCAGGGTAAAGATTGTCAAACAGGGAGAGGAGGTCCACATTGTCCCAGTACAGAGTGAAAAAGCAAGAGCTAACCACTCAGCTCTTAGCTGCAAATGCCAGTGCTCTGAGAGGGAAGCAGTTCTTTTCCCTTGATGTGTAGATACATGGATCCCAGCGGAGCTGGCGCCCTGCCATAGAAGAGGCATGGGGCAACAGGGCCTTGGTGACAGCAACAGAGAGCTCCCCTGGGACACAGGAAGCTGCTAGGTTGGTAGTACTTTAAGTCACCAATAACAAAACTTAGTAGGGATTAGGCCAAACACTGATGTGATTCTGCTTGGACACCCTGATTCTCCTGAGGAGTGTGGTGCAGGAGCACAGGAGTGTGGCCGAGGAATGCATGGCATTTAGTTTATTTCAGTTGCTGACCCATTGGCTCAGTGAAAACCTCTGGTGGGAAGGGATCAACAAACACAGTTATGTCTGAACAACTTCTACCCCTCCAGGTGGTTCTGAAATCCTGCGGTGGATCATTCTTTTGGAGCTTCCCCTATAGCCTCTTGCTTAATTTATTTATTTGCGGCATAATCAGTTGTTCTCTGCCAAAAGCCAGGAGCATATCAGCTATAAGACGGCTGCAGAGTTCTAGAAAATTGACAACATTGATGCCATTATGAAAAGATCCCAGAATACCATTAAATCAAGTGGGAAGCTCAGACACTGAAAGAAAACTGAGGCCACTTTACTTGTAAAAACTGAAGGGAAACATATATAAATGTAGAACAAAAATCTTTGATTCACGTAGAAAAGAGATCTTTAATAAAATTACTCATTGTTAAATCTATCCATTTCTTTTTTAATTTTCATGGTAGTTAGGAATCCAAACACTAATTATTGCTGTGATACTTTTTCACTTAATTCCAAAACATTTACTAGTAAAGTAAAAAATCATAACTAGTGGGCCCATTTCCAAAATCAGCATAAATAAAGGTAAAAAAATTAAGCGTATACTTGATAGAACCCTAGGATAATAAAATGGTTTCACTGGGTAGGTTTGTTCCCGTTAATTGATAGTGACTTTTTGGAGACCTTGGTGGGACGGTTTGTAAGGCAAGTCAAAGCTTGGTGGTAGAAGGTGTAAGATTGAGAAGTAGCATCTGTTTCAAGCATGGGAGAAGGCAGCATTGCAGCACCTATGCTGGGTAATTTGCCAACCCTGCCAACCCAAGGTATAGGTATTAGCATCCAAACAGTATGTTAAGTCATCCCAGGAAAAGGGCATGAGAACAAGTATCTTAATTAGAAGTAAGAAATACTTTTCATGACAAGAAAATGAAATGAACTCAAGATCAAAGCTGGCATTACATTGACTTGCTTAGAATACTAAGTACCTGAAATTGTTTTCTAAAAGGAATAAGAATGATAACATACAATGGAGTAAAAAAAAATTAAATGTGCAGATTTGGGACCCTGCTTTAACCAGTGTAGGTGCTGAAACTTTTGCAATTTAAATAAACAAAAATTGTACTGCACAGAACGACTCATCTTTACAATGATGAGACCAAATAAATCTATGCAGCGAGAGAACGGGTGGACCGGAGAAGCTTCTGTGAAGTTTCTAATCTCCTTTTTTGGATAAAGCAGATAAAACTCTGGGCACTGGTTCCAGTTCCCTTCTCAGCTCTCTCGCCTATTTGTTAAATCATTACTCTACAGAAGCAACAGCTCCGTGCAACTCTCTGATGACATCCAGCCTTTCTTCAGCTGGTTCTGTGGTTCTGGACTTCAAGCGCAAAGCTGATCGATCAAGGGCTGGATAGCACATCACCTTTTATTAAGATATCTGGTAAGCATCATACGGTCTGAGGTCTGTAGGAATTTCCTTGTAAATGTCCAGAGTTATGGATATATGTGATTTTACCCAGACTGAATGCTTTCTAAGCTTCCAACACTGTAGGGCCCCCACTTCATTTTACCCTAAATGCTGTTATGTCATTGCTGATACAGAGTGTGTAATCTCACCTAGAAAATGAAGTAGCAAGTTAACTGGTCTCCCTGCTTCTGTGCTTGCCAGTCTGCAGTCTATTCTCAACACAGCAGCCAAGTGAATCTGTTAAAACATCATTTGGCCATGTGACTGCGTTGCTTCGAACCCTCCCATGGCTTCCCAGATCTTCCAGAGAAAATGTCAAAGTCCTTGTAATGGCTGCTAGGACCCTATAGAATCCTTCCCCTTCCCTACTCACATGCCACTACCTCTGTATTTCATCACCTGTTCCCAGCATTGAGTTGCTCTGCTACAGCCACACTGGCCTTGCTGTTTATCAAATTTGTCAGGAGCACTCCTGCCCCAGGGCCTTTGCACTCGCCACTCACTCTGCTTAGCTTGCTCTTTGCTCAGATATCTGTGTGCCCCCCCCCACTTCACCCTCTTTGAGTCTTTGTTTATATTACATTCTCCATAAAGCCTTCTTTCACCAACCTTTTGAAAATGGAAGCTACCACCACACACACACACAACCACACACACTTCTTTTTTCCTTTTCCTGCTTTGTATTCCTCCATAGCACTTATAACCCACTGTATTAGTTACTTGTATATTTTATTTATCATCTGTTCTCCCCCTCCCACCCTTCTCCCACAAGGACAGAAAATTTTGTCTGTTTTGTTCACTGCTGTCTTGAGTGCATAGAAAAGACCCAAACACATAGTGGGCATTTAACAAATATTTGCTGTGAATGAATGATTGAATGAAAACAATTTGTAACACATGACATTTGTGAATTCACAAATGCCTTTATATAGTCTTTCCCTTAGATTAGAAACTCTCAAGGCTGCCCTCTATTTACCCCCTGGGCCTCCAACAGGTTGCTCAACTGTCCTTAGAGATATGTCAGTCCTTCCCCCCAGGCAAGCTGAATGTTAAAATTTTTGACTCCGGGTTTAACCATCAACATAAGATCTGATTTTCAGATATACTATAAAAGGATTTCAAAGTCATGAGAGTTGGACATCAGCATTCCAATATTTTTCAAAAGTTTGATGGAGAAAAACAATCATTTTAGAGACCCAATGAAGGAAAGACTGTTCAACTGGTCCTTCAGACTCGAGATCCCCTAAAATCAGTTCCTGTATCAGGTCAACACAAGTGAAGAGCAGTTTGCCTGGACTATATCCAGAGAAAATTTCTTTTATCAAATTGCACTTTGACATTCTACCATATGTTAGGGGAATACACTACATAAAAATGCCCTATTCGCTCTGAGAATATTGCTGAGGAGGTCATTCAATACCTTACACAATGTCTTTTTAAGGAGAATTCAGGAAAATGCCTCTCTCAGGGCTCTACCAGAAGTAAATTTTCTTTCCATGAGCAATTGCTTGTATCTCCATTCTTGTGCTGACTGATTGATTCAAGGGTCAGATTTGAGGTCCATTGCTTGGCAGATGTCCAGGTGATTTTGTGCACTAAGTCAATGATTCAGAAAAGCCCTTTCCATACCATTTGTCAGTTTGTGCCAATTTTCATCCATTCAAGACAAAATATAAATAATGTGTAATTTCATAAAACTAAACTGGGCTATCCTGTGTTCTGAGATACCTCACTCTTTAGGTGTTAAAACAGCCTTTCCTTAAAGAAGGGTTCATTTTGTGAAATGATAGTGAGAGTCAGGGGTAGGAAATTTTGCTTGTTTCTTTTTTTGTTTTTTAATGTCTTTATTGGCAAAAGAACATGATAACATCCATCTGTCAGTTCCCAATGTTTGGGGGAAATGCTACTGGTTCAGGAAATCCAAAAGTCTATGAAGCATTGGTTTGGTTTTATACCTTACTCCTAGCTTCATTCTATGTTGCCTACTTTCTCTTTCATTAGTCCTATTTTCTCATCCACTTTTTTACAAAGTGTTATCTTGTTGCATTATGTGCATTTAAACCACTTTCAATCCTTTCTGGGACATGGCAGATGTGAACAAATTAATGAATAATCAGACTTACACAAGGCAAAGGACCTACCCACACTAAATGCACCTATGAATCATCACTTTTCATGTTACCTGCGCAGTGTAGAGTTCTTAGTAATTTACCTGTTTCAGTTCACTTAATCCCCACAGTAATCCTCAATGGTAAACGTTATTTCTCCCTTAATATACATGAAGACATTTAGGCTTAGAGAATTTAAGTGAGTCTTCCTAAGGCAAAAAACTTGTGGGAGAAAAATTGGAATTTTAACTTAGATGTTCTGCTCTCAAGCCTAATTCTTTTTCTCTACCATGTTTATGCCTTTGAAGACTACCGTTTTTTGATGGTGATATTTTACAGAATTGTTGTTGCTGTTTTTAAGTAGAAAGAAGAAGAGTTTGCTTATTTTCTTGGCCTTCAGAATAACCATCCTTGTTACAAGGATGGGCCTCACTGACCCTTTAGCTTCGGGGTGAGTCCCTTGAACCCTGGTCCCCTTGATCAGCACATATTGAAGAAATGTGCTGTGAGATAGTCTTCTGATCGCTTTTTCTGTTGCATAATAATTCATGTTGTGAAACAGCATTATAAGGAGAGCTTGCTTCATTACTTAGTAATTTCCTTTAACAGTAAAGCTGAGCTAGAGACATTCGATGCTTTTCTCATTTTCCTGTTGCTAAATATAAAATGTAGGATGAAGTTCTCCTATTATTCAAGAGAATGTAGGTCCTTAGATAGGATGCGTAGAAAAACAATTAAGGGAAGGTAAAATATACCATTTCTTCCACTGGCAGGTATGCACTGTACAGAGCTTCCTGTAAAGTCTTTCAACCAAGTAGGGATTTGCCGATTACTTTTTCCATGGACCTGAGTTAGGCACTGAAGTAATGCAAAAAAAAAAAAAAAAAAAAAATGACACATCATCCCTCTGTCTTCAGTATCCTTACACCATTCTAATTGAAGAGTCAACAACCTTTTACTAAAGGCCCATTTAGCAAATATTTTAGGCTTTGCAGGTCCTGCTCTGCCATTCTGGTGCAAAAGCAGCTGTATAAACAATGTGTAAACAAATGAGTTTGGCTGTGTTCCAATAAAATGTTATTTATGGACCCTGCAATTTGAATTTCATATAGTTCTCTCATGTCATAAAATATTATTTTTCAAATGTTTTCCAACCAATGAGTTTAGGTTGTCATAATTAGAATTACCAAATGAACTTGACTTTAGTGATCCCTATTTCCCTTATAATACTTCACAAGTCATGTATTTGCCAGTTTCGGCTAACCTGTTCAGTAGATTGCAAAAAATGCCCCCAATACTTTGTAGCTCTTCCCATCAAGAAGTAGAGCCTTTTCACTCACCTTTTAAATGGGCTGGCCTTGTGACTTGCTTTGGAAAATAGAATGTGGTGGAAACAACTCTATGTGAGTTCTGAGCCTGGGCCTCGAGTGGCTTGCCGTTACTGCCCTCACTGCTCTTTGAACTTCTGCCACCACTACTGTGTGAATATGTCCAAGCTAGCCTGCTGGAGAAGAGAGGATTTATGGAAGCTAACAGTCAGCAAGCCCTCAACCCAGCAGCTGACCACAGACACAAGAGTGAGCCCCAGCCAAGTTCAGTCAAGCCTGGCTCAGGCTAGAGCTGCCTAACTTAGCCCAGCTCACACCGCCAACCTGCAGGGTCACCAGCTCATTAAATGCCACCTGTCTTAAGCCATTCATTTTGGGAATGGTTTCTTATGCAGCAAAAGCTAACGATGATAGGTGATTAAGATCATCGTTCTTATAAATTAGTACAGTTTCCTGGCAATTTTCCCATATTCCATGAGTTCTCCAAGATCAACACATTGTGTGTTAGGTTAACACAACTCAGAGAGTACTCCAGTGTTCTTTTTTTTTTTTTTTTTTTTTTTTTTACCTGAACATATTCTATAGTATCCTTTTTTTTTTTTAATCATCATTTTATTGAGATATATTCACATACCACGCAGTCATACAAAACAAATTGTACTTTCGATTGTTTACAGTACCGTTACATAGTTGTACACTCATCACCTAAATCAATCCCTGACACCTTCATTAGCACACACACAAAAATAACAAGAATAATAATTAGAGTGAAAAAGAGCAATTGAAGTAAAAAAGAACACTAGGTACCTTTGTCTGTTTGTTTGCTTCCCCTACTTTTCTACACATCCATCCATAAACTAGACAAAGTGGAGTTTGGTCCTTATGGCATTCCCAATCCCACTGTCACCCCTCATAAGCTACATTTTTATACAACTGTCTTCGAGATTCATGGGTTCTGGGTTGTAGTTTAATAGTTTCAGGTATCCACCACCAGCTACCCCAATTCTTTAGAACCTAAAAAAGGTTGTCTAAAGTGTGCGTAAGAGTGCCCACCAGAGTGATCTCTCGGCTCGTTTTGGAATCTCTCTGCCACTGAAGCTTATTTCATTTCCTTTCACATCCCCCTTTTGGTCAAGAAGATGTTCTCCATCCCACGATGCCGGGTCTACATTCCTCCCCGGGAGTCATATTCCACGTTGCCAGCGAGATTCACTTCCCTGGGTGTCTGATCCCACGTAGGGGGGAGGGCAGTGATTTCACCTTTCAAGTTGGCTTAGCCAGAGAGAGAGGGCCACATCTGAGCAACAAAGAGGCATTCAGGAGGAGACTCTTAGGCACAAATACAGGGAGGCCTAGCCTCTCTCCAGTGTTCTTTTACTTTCTTTTTACCCATCCAGGGCTTCAAAATTCCAGTAAAACTTGATATGCTACAAGTTTCCGTCTGGATATCAACATGACCAACAATAGTCACAAGTCACTTCACATATCTGTGTTAACTTCCTCCTTCATGTTCCAGAACCACGAGAGGCTAAAGCTCTTTTAGGTTTGAACACTTCTTTGAAGGAAAGCCCCATACCTGTGGCAGTGACTGGCATCAGATGGCCGAGGATTACTCCCTGGCTGGTTAAACTGGGGCTAAGTAATTAACTGACCTCTGTTGTGTGTCAGTGCAGTGTCCCCAACCATAAGGTGGGGATAAAAATAATAGTATTCACTTTCCAAAGTTGTTGATAGGATTAAATAAATGAGTTAATACAGATATAGAATCTGGCATGTAGTAAAGCATACCATTATCCTTATGATTATTATTCAGTGCTACAATTTCTCTCCTTTCTTTCTTCTCTGAATCTTATCTGCCTTTGTGTAGCCTGTCTTTTCTTTTCTGTCTGTAGAAAGAACAGGGAGAACCAGAGACTAACCCAAGGGGCTATTTTCTTTTAGTTGAAAATTTAAATAACCCCAATCTTTGAAAATTAAGACCTCATTACTTCAGCAGTTATGCTGCTTCAGAAACAATATAATGATTGAGGTAAAGAAAAAGTTCTAAACAAGTTTCTCCTTTAAATGGTCAGAGTTTTGGCAGCAAGGGCAGGAAGTTGCTTAACCAAAAGCAGTAACATTTTTAAATTAAAATCTAACAATTTAAAATTCACTCTAAATCCCTTCAAGCCCTGTCCCCCCCGCCTCCATTCCCCCAAATTGAGATTTCATTGGGAACCAGCAGGATGTAGAGGGCAGTCGGGGGAGGTCAGGTCTGGCAATAAAACACCCACAATTCCAATGGATAGCAGTGCTGGGTAAAACATAAAGAAAAGCTTTAAAACACGTAGTAGAAATCTAAAGGAAGAAAGGGAAATTCCCTAGGTGCTAAAGATGGTGTGAACTAAAAAGAGCAGGAAGAAGCAGCTGAATCCACCCCCCCCCATGACTTCTGGGAGGCCTGGGACCTCCTGTGGGTCTCAAAGGCTAGAGAGATGGAGTTTAACATCCACACCCAGAAGGGGGACGTGGCTGTGGGCGGACAGGAAGCAGGGAGTTGGACCTAACTCTAATTTTTGTTTTGTTTTGTTTTTCCTAAAAGTTCTACTGGGAGAGAACCTAAGATGGCGACTGGGTGAGACAGGGCAAAAAAAACACCTCTGTGAAAAATAATAGATAAAAGCCAGGAAGTGACCCAGAACACCAGTTCCAGCGATGCACCAGCCAGACAAGATCTGCTAAATCCACAGGGACTGTGCATTTGGTGAAACCAGGAGCCTGCCTTCTAAAACGAGTGAGTGAGCCAGCTGAAAGTCCAGCGGCCGCACTGCAGTGTGGGGAAACCGTGGGTTGGTGTTTGGAGACGGACAGTTCTTTTAAAGAAAAAAAACAACCCGGGAACGGCTGCAGTTATGACGGTGAAAACCATGCAATGAAGCACGGCAGGAGCGGGCTGTGCCAACCTCTCGGTGTCTGGCGTGGAGGATAGCCCACTGCTGATTGTCTCAGGGCCAGGGAGGCAGAGGGAAGCCAAAAGGAGAAAGACACCGCGCCCCTTGCAGCCATCTCCCCAGTGTGCTGGGAACGCTCCTGCCTGGGGCCGGAGCTATAGCCTAGGGCAACGCCAAGAGACCTAGTGTGATGGGGAGTGTCTCCCACAGCACCGGGCACATGCCACAATATCGGCCATGGACAGTGGCCTTTAGTGCACCCACAGCTAATTGTCCCAGAGCTGGGAAGGCAGAGCTGTGTGAAAAGGGGGAAATTAACATGCTCCATTCAACCATCTTTACAGCAGGCTGGGAATGCCCCTGCACAGTCCAGCAGCCCAGGGCTTCCCTGGAGGGCCGGCGCACACTTGTGATGTGGCACAGCCCTCCCTCCCTCAGCAGAGGTCCTGGAAGAGTGCAGCTGGGAAGGGGGCCCCACTTGGAAATCCCAGGGACCCTACGCCAATACCAAGGACTTGTGGGTCAGCGGCAGAGACAATCTGTGGCAAGACTGAAATGAAGGCTTAGACTCTTGCAACAGCCTTAAATCTCTGGGAACACCTGGGGGGGTTTGATTATTAAAGCTGCCCTGCCTCCCTAACAACCCTGACACACACCCCACATTCAGGGCAGACAGCACCAACAACACACCCAAACTTAGTGCACCAACTGAACCCCACAAGAATCAGATACCCACATGCCACAAAGACAAAGTTGGAGAGAACTGACTTGAGGGGAATAGGTGACTCGTGGACACCATCTGCTGGCTAGTTAGAGAAACTGTACGCCACCAAGCTGTAGATCTGAAAAATTAGAGACTGGTATTTTTTACATCCAGAAATAACCCTATCAAGTAAAGCAAATGCCCAGAGACCAAAAACAACAGAAAATCTTAAAGCATATGATAAAACTGGACAATATGGAGAACCCAAACCCAAACACCCAAATCAAAAGATCAGAAGAGACACAGTACTTGGCGCAATTAATTAAAGAACTAAAGTCAAACAATGAGAGCATGGCACAGGATATAAAGGACATAAAGAAGACCCTAGAAGAGCATAAAGAAGAAATTGCAAGAGTAAATAAAAAATAGAAGATCCTATGGAAATAAAAGAAACTGTTGGCCAAATTAAAAAGACTCTGGATACTCACAATACAAGATTAGAGGAAGCTAAACAACAACTCAGCGTCCTTGAAGACCACAGAACAGAAAATGAAACAACAAAAGAAAGAATGGGGGAAAAAATAAAAAAAATTGAAATGGATCTCAGGGATATGATAGATAAAATAAAACACCCAAATTTAAGACTCATTGGTGTCCCAGAAGGGGAAGAGAAGGGTAAAGGTCTAGAAAGAGTATTCAAAAAAATTGTTGGGGAAGACTTCCCAAACCTTCTACACAATATAAATACACAAAGCATAAATGCCCAGCAAACTCCAAATAGAATAAATCCAAATAAACCCACTCCAAGACATATTCTGATCAGACTGTCAAATACTGAAGAGAAGGAGCAAGTTCTGAAAGCAGCAAGAGAAAAGCAATTCACCACATACAAAGCAAACAACATAAGACTAAGTAGTGACTACTCAGTGGCCACCATGGAGGTGAGAAGGCAGTGGCATGACATATTCAAAATTCTGAGAGAGAAAAATTTCCAACCACGAATACTTTATCCAGCAAAACTCTCCTTCAAATTTGAGGGAGAGCTTAAATTTTTCACAAACAAATGCTGAGAGATTTTGCTAATATAAGACCTGCCTGGAGAAACTAAGATGGTGACTAGGTGAGACGGCAAAAAAACACCTCCATGAAAAACACTAGATAAAAACCAGAAAGTGACCCAGAATACCGGTTACAGCGATGCGCCAGCTGGACAAGGTCTCCTAGTTCCACAGGGGCCGTATACTTGGTGAAACCAGGAGTCTGCATTCTGAAACAAGTGAGTAAGCTGGCTGGAAGACCCGCAGCCATGCGGTGGTCTGGGGAAGCCAGGGTTTGGCGTTTGGAGACCAACTGGCTCTTTAAAAAAAAAAAAAAAAAGGGAAAAACCCAGGAGCAGCTGCAGTTGCAATAGTGGGAACCACACAGTAAAACACAGCAAGAGGGGGCTGGGCCAGCCTCTCAGTGTCTGGCTTGGAAGATAGCCTGCTGCAGATACCCTTGGGGCCGGGGGAATGGAGGAGAGAGCTGGAAGCAGAAAGAAACCCCACGGCTAGCAGCTGGCTCCCTGGAAGGCTGGATAAACTCCTGCCTGGGGCTGTGCCCACAGCCCAGAGCCGCACCAGTTGTCCCAGAGATGGGAAGGAGGAACTGTGCGAGGAGGGGGTTGGTGAGATGCCCCGTTCAGCCATCTTTGCATCAGACTGAAAGCGCCTTGGCACAGCATGGCGGCCCGGGGCTTCCCTTGAGAGATGGTGCACACTGGTGACGTGGCACAGCATTCCCTCAGCAGAGGTCCTGGAGGATCGTGGCTGGGCGGGGAGACCCACTTGGAGAACACAGGGACACTACGCCAAGTATCGTGGTTTGTGGGACACCAAGAGAGAGGGTCTGGGGCTGAAATGAAATGAAGGCTTAGACTCTTGTGGCAGCCTTGAATCTCCAGGAACCTGGGGGACTTGAATATTAAACCTGCCCTTCCTCCCTGGCCACCCGTACACACGCTGCACATTCAGGGCAGATGGCTCCAGCAACACACCCAAACTGAGTTCTCCAACTGAACCCCACAAGAATCATTTCCCCACACACTGCGGAGACAAGGTGAAGAACTGACTTGAGGGCTATAGGTGACTCACAGATGCCATCTGCTGGTTAGTTAGAGAAAGTGTATGCCACCAAACTGTGTTTCTAGAAAATTAGGTATTTTTTTTTACAACTTGAAAGAACCCTATCAAGCAAAAGCAAATGCCAAGAGGCCAAAAACAACAGAAAATCTTAATGCATATGATAAAACCAGACAATATGGAGAATCCAACTCCAAACACACAAATCAGGATATCAGAAGAGACACAGTACCTCGCACAATTAATCAAAGAACTACAATCAAGGAATGAAAACACGGCAAAGGATTTAAAGGACATTAAGAAGACCATGGCCCAGGATATAAGCGACATAAGGAAGACCCTCGAAGAGCATAAAGAAGACATTGCAAGAGTAAATAAAAAAATAGAAGATCGTCTGGAAATAAAAGAAACTGTTGGCCAAATTAAAAAGAGCCTGGATATTCACAATACAAGACTAGAGGAAGCTGAACAATGCCTCAGTGTCCTAGAAGTCCACAGAACAGAAAATGAAAGAACAAAGAAAGAATGGAGAAAAAAATCGAAAAAATCAAAATGGATCTCAGGGATACAATAGATAAAATAAAACGTCCAAACTTAAGACTCATTTGTGTCCCAGAAGGGGAAGAGAAGAGTAAAGGTCTAGAAAGAGTATTCAAAAAAATTGTTGGGGAAAACTTCCCCAACCTTATACACAATATAAATATACAAAGCATAAATGCCCAGCAAGCTCCAAATAGAATAAATCCAAATAAACCCACTCCGAGACATATTCTGATCAGACTGTCAAATACTGAAGAGAAGGAGCAAGTTCTGAAAGCAGCAAGAGAAAAGCAATTCACCACATACAAAGGAAACAACATAAGACTAAGTTGTGACTACTCAGCGGCCACCTTGGAAGTGAGAAGGCAGTGGCATGACATATTTAAAATTCTGAGATAGAAAAATTTCCAACCACGAATACTTTATCCAGCAAAACTCTCCTTCAAATTTGAGGGAGAGCTTAAATTTTTCACAGACAAACAAATGCTGAGAGAGTTTGCCAATAAAAGGCCTGCCCTGCTTCAGATACTAAAGGGAGTCCTACTGACAGAGAAACAAAGAAAGGAGAAAGAGATATAGAGAATTTTAACAGACATATATAGTTCCTTACATCCCAAATCATCAGGACACTCATTTTTCTCTAGTGATCATGAATCTTTCTCCAGAAGGGACCATAAGCTGGGACATAAAACAAGCCTCAAGAAATTAAAAAAAAAAAAAATTGAATATACTCAAAGCACATTCTCCAACCATAATGGAATACAAATAGAAGTCAATAATTTTTTAATTTTAACTCCACTATTTACTTCCTACATGATATAAAATACACAAACTCTAATGACAAATCAGTGGTTTTGAACTCAATGTAAAATAAGTAATTTTAGACAACTATATAAAGGTGGGGGAATGGAGGAGTATAGGAACATAGTTTATGTGTCCTATTGAAATGAAGGTGGTATAAAAGAAAAACAAGATTGATATGGATTTAAGAGGTTAATTTTAAGCCCCACAGTAAACACAAAGAAATTATCAGAGAATATAACCATAGAGATGAAAAGTAGAGTTTGGGTTAAGAGAAATGGGGGAAGGGGCAAGGGGGAGTTAAGAAATGAGTGTAGGGTTTCTGTTTGAGGTGAAGGGAAATTTCTAGTAATGGATGGTGGGAAAGAGCATTACAACATTCTAAATGTGATTAATCCCACTAATGGAAGGCTAGAGAGGGGGTGGAATGGGAAGATTTAGGCTGTATATATGTTTCGACAACTGAAAAAAAAAAAGACAGTCTAAATAGATGACAGTTGAATGCCAAGGATGAACTTGGATGGGATTGGAGGATAGAGGACAGGTGGCTCAAAGGGACACAGTTGAGACATAAAGAAAAGGAAATATAGAATGTAAGCATTGTATCATTGTTGATTCTCTTGTACTTCTTAGCTGCGCTTAATGGGATTGCATAAAAGAATGTTCTTGTTCATGGGAAGTGTATATGTGAATTATAGTGTATGTTCAAGGATGTGTGCAGCTAGCTCTCATATGTTCAGAAGACAGAGCAATAGATATTGGATGATAGATAGGGAGGGAGGGAGGGAAAGAAATGGCAATGTGATAGCATGTTAAAGTTGGTGGATTGGGCTGTCGGGGGAGGGGGGTCAGGGTATGATGGAATTCTGTGTATGGGGTTAGTATTGTTTTTGCAACTGTTCCTATAACTTTGAATTTATTTCAAAATAAAAAAAAAAGACCTGCCCTACTTCAGATACTAAAGGGAGCCCTACTGACAGAGAAACAAAGAAAGGAGAGAGAGATACAGAGAAATTTAACAGACATATATAGACTATTACATCCCAAATCACCAGGACACACATTCTTCTCTAGTGATCATGGAACTTTCTCCAGAATAGACCATATGCTGGGACATAAAACAAGCCTCAATAAATTAAAAAAAAATTGAATATATTCAAAGCACATTCTCTGACCACAATGGACTATAAATAGAAGTCAATAGCCGTCAGAGACCTAGAAAATTCACAAACAACCGGAGGGTAAAAATAGGGGGAGATGAAAACATTCCTGGATAATCAAAAGCTGAGGGACTTCATCACCAGTAGATCAGTCCTATAAGAAATGCTAAAGGGAACTGAGCAGGCTGAAAGGAAGGGACACTAAACAATTGACTGAAACCACATGAAGAAATGAAGATTTCCAGTAAAGATCACATGGTAAATATAAATACCAATACTACTGTATTTTTGATTTGTAACTCCAGTATTTACTTCCCACAAGATCTAAAATACATAAAGTGTAATGATAAATCAGTGGTTTTGGACTCAATGTAAAATATGTAATTTTTTACAAGAACTACATAAAGGTGGAGGAATGGAGGACTATAGGAACATAGTTTATGCGTCCTATTGAAGTTAAGTTGGTATCAAAGAAAAACAACATTGTTGTAGATTTAGGATGTTAAATTTAAGCCTCACAGTAAACACAAAGAAAGTATCAGAGAATATGACCATAGAGATGAAAAGTAGAGTATAGGTTGTGAGAAGTGGGGGAAGAGGCAATGGGGAGTTAAGACGTGTGTAGGGTTTCTGTTTGGGGTGACAGATGGTGGAAGGTGATAGTATTGCAACATTCTAAATGTGATTAATCCCACTAATGGAATGCTAGGGAGGGGTTGGAATGGGAAGATTTAGGCTGTATATATGTTTCCACAATTGAAAAAAAAAATGAGTCTAAATAGATAATGACAATTAAATGCCAAGGATGATCCTGGATGGGATCTGAGGCTGGAGGAGAGGAGGCTCAAAGGGACACAGTTGGGACATTAAAAAAATAAAAAAGGAACTATAGAATGTAAGCTTTGTATCAATGTTGAATTTCTTGAACTTCTTAGCTGTGCTTAATGAGATTGCATAAAAGAATGTTCTTGTTCATGGGAAATGTATATGTGAATTATATTATTTGTTCAAGGATGTGTGCAGCTAGCTCTCATATGTTCAGAAGACAGAGCAATAGATGATGCATGATAGGGAAGGAGGGAGGGAGGGAAAGAAAGAAATGGTGGTGTGACAGGATGTTAAAGTTGGTGGATCAGGGTATCAGGGGAGGGGAGTCGGGGTATGCTGGAGTTCTGTGTATGGGGTTTCTATTGTTTTGCAACTGTTCTTGTCAGTTTGAATTTATTTCAAAATAAAATAAAAAAAGAAGTTCTACTGGATTCCTTTTCAAGTCTTCAGTTCTTCTTTGTGGTGTGCTGTTCCATCTTGTCATGTCCTAAAAATCTAAAAGGACTGCCTCCTCTATGAAAGGGAATAAGAAAAAACTTTGCCCCTGATCCAGGAAGCATCAGGGAAGCTTGTGGTTTGCCTGAGATTTTCTGTAGGGTTAGAGTGGGGCCTTGAAGGACAAAAGTGATTAGAAATAAAAATTCCAAGTCTATGTCACACAAGGGTATGAAGTATGAATTGTTATTCACAAGTTGGTGCAGGAATCCAAAGCTAATAAATGTAACATTGTAACTCATCACTAACTTCGTTAGTTAGAAGAGTTGCACATATCTTCTCCCAGATTGTTGGTTGTCTTCCAACTCTATGATGTCTTTTATTTTATAGAAGTGTTTTGTTTTGCTTTTTTTTTCCTGAGTTTCTGACCATCTGTTGATTATTTTGGAATGCTATAGAATTCTCAGGTCTGCCAAAGGCCCTATTGCTTCCCTATGCTTCCTCTGCAAAGGTGCTGACATTTTACAAGTCTTGAAGCTTTGGTCATGGTTTGTTCTCCAACTCATATTTGGGTTTCATATTTTGGTATATTGTTACTTAGTTTTTGTGACTGTTACTGTTTTTTAATAGAGAAATTGTGGGTTTACAGAACATTCATGCATAAAATACAGAGAAGTTTTTTAATTCTAATGTGGTTGGATACTTTACTTTATAGTTTGGGTTTTTTGTATCCTGTGTAAACAAGCCTTCTCTACCATATCATAAAGTTAATCTCCTACAATTTCTTCTAAAACTTTTAAAGCTCTGTGGTTCACATTTACATCTTTAATCCAACTGGAATTTACTTTTTGACATGGCTTTGGATATACTTTGAGTTAGGGATCTAATTTTAGTTTTTTTCCATTTGGATAACTATTTATCCTACAATTATTTATTCATTAGTACTTTCCCTACAGATGTATGATGTCATATTTGTCATATACCAATTTCCTCTACATACTTGTGTTATATGCTGTTCTGTTCCATTGGTTTATTTGCCTCTCCTGCTGCCAATTTTACTTATTATATCTTTATAGTAAATTTTAATATTTGGTAGCACAATTCCCCTCTTCTTATTGTCAAGAATAAAGGTCTGTGAAGGGTCTGAGAATTTATCCTACTTGCAAGTTAGCCTTCCACTGTTTCATGGACACAAGCAGAATACATGAGACTGCTGAGTCAGAGGCAAAGGGCTCTATTACTCACAGCAGGCAGTAAAGATTCATGTTCACCTAAGCTACCCTTGCCCCCCCCAAGTTCTTGGGGGTAGAGGGGTAACACAGAGGGCCTGATATGAGTGCTGCACAAATCACAGTGAGGAAAGCAAGCTTAGGAAACCCCCATCATTAAAGAGGGGGCTAATAAACCTGCCTAATCTTCACCCCAGGGGAAGACATTATCTTTATGATCCTGGATATCAAACAAATCTGCTCTCTGCTCTGGAAAGAGACACTACCACTAT
Organism: Choloepus didactylus; assembly: GCF_015220235.1. NCBI lineage: Eukaryota > Metazoa > Chordata > Mammalia > Pilosa > Megalonychidae > Choloepus > Choloepus didactylus. The sequence continues at coordinate 40,513,836 of NC_051309.1, read as the reverse complement.
CTCCCAAGGCTGTTTGCTTGAAAAAATAGTCAGATAAAAAGCTGTCAGTGCCTGTGCTCAGGAGATGTGCAGAGATACAAGAGACTAATGGAGAATTGTCTCCAAACCTTTATTCTTCTTCAATATCTTATTGCCTATTTTGACCCATTATTCTTCCCTCTGAATTTTCAGATTATTTGTATAATCGTGTGGGGTAGCACTATGTTGCTAGATATAAGTTTACACAAATCATTTTAAAGTATATTCTTTACAACCATGTATATTCTAACAGTGTCATAATTAATAACTGCCATTGTAGAGATACAAAACAATTAACTGTTCTAAAAAGGCCACAAACCCAACAAAAATTAGTTCAGAAGACAACAATAGAACAGCAGCAACAATAACAACAGCAACAAAACAGTGAAACTTCTGGGACCTTGCAAAAGTAAAAACAAGATTGTGTTTCAATAACACTTCTACAACACAGGAAACAAGGGGCTCCCACAGATAAAATATTTCTTAAAAATCTCTGCTAAAGATAAAACAAACAAACCCACAAACATTAGAAAACAATCTACTGTGTGGGACAGTCAGCACACATAGCAAAATGAAGAATTAGTATCTCAAGAACTTTAGATTATAGAACAAGGAAAAGAGAATAAAACAAGTATATCAAAAATTATTCAAAAACCAAAAAGTAAAAATAGGAACAATAGGATAGAGTAGATGCTAATGAAAAAGAAAAGAAAGATTTGGAAAAGATCAAATAGAATTTCTAGAAATTAAAAAAAAGTCATTGAAATTTGAAATTCCAAAGACAGGTTAAACAGCAGATAAGAAAAAGCTAAAGAAAGATTAGTGAACTGGAAGGTAGTTCTGAGGAAATCGCTGGAAAAACAGACCAGAGATAAAGAAATGGAAAACAACAAATCTGTACCTAACACATCATAATGAAACTGCAAAACACCAAAGACAAAAAGAAATCTTGAAAGCAATCAGATAATAATGAGCAAAAGAAACCAGGCACATCCTTGCTTATATGAAGTTCAAGAACAATCAGAATGAACTATAGTGATGGCTGTCAGAACAATGGTTACCTCTGGGGGGTGTTGGGAGGGATCCAATTGGAAGGGGCACAGGGGTACCCTTTGGGATGCTGGGAATATTTCATATCTTACTGGTTACTTGGCTTAATAATTATATAAAATTTTACTGAGTTTTACACTTAAGATTTTGTACACTTTATTGTATGTATATTATACCTCAATAAAAAAATTTTAAAAATCAGAAAGGAAAAAAAAAAAGCAGACTACTTACAAAGGAATGACTTTAGACTAACAGCACACTTTTGGTCAGAAACAAAAAAGGCCAGAAAACGATTCAATTAGTGGCTTCAAATACCAGAGTAAATAAACATTGAGCTAGAGTCCTTTAGTTAGCATAAATATTATTAATGAATGAGAGTAAACAAAAGTGTTTCAGGTCAAGACAAAAACAACCTCTAAAAAGTACTTCAGCAAAAAATAGTAGAAAGGATGAATCAATAATAGACAATAAGACACAGTACTTGGAGCAGTTAATCAAAGAACTAAAGAAAAACAATGAGAGTGTGGCACAGGATATAAAGGACATGAAGAAGAGCCTAGAAGAGCATAAAGAAGAAATTGCAGGAGTAAATAAAAAAAAAATAGATGATCTTATGGAAGTAACAGAAACTGTCGACCAAATTAAAAAGATTCTGGATACTCATAGTACAAGACTAGAAGAAGCTGAACGGCGAATCAGCGACCTCGAGGATGAGGGAATGGAAAAAGAAAGAACAAAAGAAAGAATAGGAAAAATAATCTAAAAAATTGAAATGGACCTCATTTGAAAACGTCCAAATACAAGACTCATTGGTGTTCCAGAAGGGGAAGAGAAGGATAAAGAACTAGGAAGAGTATTCAAAGAAATTGTTGGCGAAAACTTCCCAAACTTTCTAAACAACATAAATACACAAATCATAAATGCCCAGTGAACTCCAAATAGAATAAATCCAAATAAACCCACTCTGAAACATTTTCTGATCAAATTGTCAAATACTGAAGAGAAGTAGCAAGTTTTGAAAGTGGCAAAAGAAAAGCAGTCCACCACTTACAAAGGAAGCAGCGTAAGACTAAGTAGTGACTACATAGCGGCCACCATGGAGGTGAGAAGGCAGAAGCATGACATATTTAAAATTCTGAGAGAGAAAAATTGCCAACCAAGAATTCTTTATCCAGCAAAACTCTCCTTCAAATTTGAGGGGGAGCTTAAATTTTTCACAGACAAACAAATGCTGAGAGAATATGCTAACAAAGGACCTGCCCTACTTTAGATAATAAAGGGAACCCTACTGACAGAGAAACAAAGAAGGGAGAGAGAGATATGGAGAAAGGTTCAGTACTAAAGAGATTCAGTATGGGTACATTAAAGGGCATTAAGAGAGAGAGGGAAAAATATATCTGACAAACATAAACCAAAGGATAGGATGGCTGATTCAAGAAATGCCTTAATAATGACATTGAATGTAAATGGATTACACTCCCCAATTAAAAGATACAGATTGGCAGAATGGATCAAAAAATTTGAACCATCCATATGTTGCATACAAGCAACTCATCTTAGATACAGGGACACAAAGAAATTGAAAGTGAAAGGACAGAAAAAATATTTCATGCAACCTACAGCCAAAAGAAAACAGGAGTAGCAATATTAACCTCAGGTAAAATAGACTTCAAATGCAAGGATGTTATGAGAGACAAAGGCCACTACATACTAATAAAAGGGACAATTCATCAAGAAGAAATAACAATAATAAATGTTTATGCACCCAATCTTGGTGCCACAAAATACATGAGACAAACACTGGCAAAACTAAAGGAAGCAATTAATATTTCTACAATAATTGTGGGACACTTGAACACATCACTCTCTCCTATACATAGATCAACCAGACAGAAGACCAATAATGAAATTGAAAACCTAAACAATCTGACAAATGAATTTGATTTAACAGACATATATGGAACATTACATCCCAAATCACCAGGATACACATTCTTCTCTAGTGCTTATGGAACTTTCTCCAGAATAGATCATATGCTGGGACATAAAACAAGCCTCAATAAGTTTAAAAAAATTCAAATTATTCAAAGCACATTCTCTGACCACAATGAAATACAATTAGAAGTCAATAACCAACAGAGACTTAGAAAATTCACAAATACGTGGAGGTTAAACAACACACTCCTGAACAATCAGTGGGTTAAAGAAGAAATAGCAAGAGAAATTGCTAAATATATAGAGATGAATGAAAATGAGAACACAGCATATCAAAACCTATGGGATGCAGCAAAAGCAGTACTGAGGGGGAAATTTATAGCACTAAACAAATACATCAAAAAGGAAGAAAGAGCTAAAATCAAAGAACTAATGGAGCAACTGAAGAAGCTAGAAAATGAACAGCAAACTAATCCTAAACCAAGTAGAAGAAAAAAAATAATAAGGATTAAAGCAGAAATAAATGACATAGAGAACAAAAGAAACAATAGAGAGAATAAATAACACCAAAAGTTGGTTCTTTGAGAAGATCAACAGGGTTGACAAGCCCCTAGCTAGACTGACAAAATGGAAAAGAGAAGACCCATATAAACAAAATAAGGAATGGAAAAGGTGACATTACTGTGGACCCCGAAGAAATTAAAAACAGTATAAGAGGATACTATGGACAACTGTGTGCCAACAAACTGGATAATGTAGAGGAAATGGACAATTTCCTGGAAACATATGAACAACCTAGATCGACCAGAGAAGAAATAGAAGACCTCAACCAACCCATCACAAGCAAAGAGATCCAATCAGTCATCAAAAAGCTTCCCATAAATAAATGCCCAGGGCCAGATGGCTTCACAGGGGAATTCTACCAAAACTTCCCACAAAGAACTGACACCAATCTTACTTAAACTCTTTCAAAACATTGAAGAAAATGGAACACTACCTAATACAGTTCATGAAGCAAACATCACTCTAATACCAAAACCAGGCAAAGATGCTACAAAAATGGAAAACTAGAGGCCAATCTCCCTAATGAATATAGATACAAAAATTCTCAACAGAATACTTGCAAATCGAATCCAAAGACTCATTAAAAAAGTCATACACTATGAGCAAGTGGGGTTCATTCCAGGCATGCAAGGATGGTTCAACATAAGAAAATCAATCAATGTATTACAACACATTAACAAATCAAAAGGGAAAAATCAAATGATCATCTCAATAGATGCTGAAAAAGCATTTGACAAAATCCGACATCACTTTTTGATAAAAACACTTCAAAAGATAGGAATTGAAGGAAACTTCCTCAATATGATAAAGAGAATATATGAAAAACCCACAGCCATTATAGTACTCAATGGTGAGAGACTGAAAGTCTTCCCTCTAAGATCAGGAACAGGACAAGTATGCCTGCTGTCACCACTGTTATTCAACATTGTGCTAGAAGTGCTAGCCGGGGCAATCCGGCAAGACAAAGAAATAAAAGGCATCCAAATTGGAAAGGAAGAAGTAAAACTGTCATTATTTGCAGATGATATGATCTTATATCTGGAAAACCCTGAGAAATTGACGATACAGCTACTAGAGCTAATAAACAAATTTAGCAAAGTAGTGGGATACAAGATTAATGCACGTAAGTCAGTAATATTCCTATAAGCTAGAAATGAATGAAGTGAAGAGACACTCAAGAAAAAGATACCATTTTCAATAGCAACTAAAAAAATCAAGTACCTAGGAATAAACTTAACCAAAGATGTAAAATACCTATACAAAGAAAACCACATAACTCTACTAAAAGAAATAGAAAGGGACCTTAAAAGATGGAAAAATATTCCATGTTCATGGATAGGAAGGCTAAATGTCATTAAGATGTCAATTTTACCCAAGCTCATCTACAGATTCAATGCAATCCCAGTCAAAATTCCAACAATCCACTTTGCAGACTTGGAAAAGCTAGTTATCAAATTTATTTGGAAAGGGAAGATGACTCGAATTGCTAAAAACACTCTAAAAAAGAAAAATGAAGTGGAAGGACTTACACTCCCTGACTTTGAAGCTTATTATAAAGCCACAGTAGTCAAAACAGCATGGTACTGGCACAAAGATAATTATATTGATCAATGGAATCGGATAGAGAATTCGGAGATAGACCCCCAGATCTATGGCCGACTGATCTTTGATAAGGCCCCCAAAGCCACTGAACTGGGCTTGTGTTGGCTAGAAATTCAGTTACTAACCAGTTTGTATTTTGGGGGGAGAAATGTAACTAGGCAGTTTGTAGTTTTTCAATTGAAAAAGATACTTAACCCATGTGGTGTGTCATCGTTTTATAAACATTATTCCCATTGGGGGAAAACTATTCACACTACATGCATGTAAAAAATAATTTAACCTTTAACATTAAAATGTGTGGCAAAACCTGGAAAGCATCCATCACAAATGTAAGATACTTTTAATAAAAAGTAAGTGACATAAAATATATATATCTATACACACACACAATAGGTTGGTGAATCTCCACAACCATTGACATTCAAAAATAATGGTTTTGAAGGGCTTTTAAAATGAGGGTGGATTATCTTGCAGATATATGTACACACGTGTGAAATAATGCCTGTGTAAGAAGGCAATTCACTGCAGCATTGTTGAAAAAGCCACAAATTAGAAACAACCTCAATATTCATCAATAGGGAGGTGATTTAATAGATTGCATTACATTCATATGCTGGAAAACTACTCCACCATGAAAAAGTATAAAGCAAGTTTTTGAGTATGATATAGAATAAAGTTCAAGATGCATTTATGTATGAGAGCTTTCATTGCAGTAAAAACTACAAAATCTCAGTGGTTTATAGCAATGAACATGGATTTCTCATACATTCCATCTACAAGGAAGAAGGGAGTGAATAATTGCAAACATTGAAATACTCTTTCACAATTGCTAACTGAACAAAGCAGAATGAGGAACAGTGTGTACAGTGTACTACTGTTTGGGAAGAATAACTCAAGATAAAAGAATCCATCATATAATTGTTTTATATAGAAGGTCTCTGGAAGGATGCACTTGAAACTGGGAAGGATGGTTGCTTTAATGCATGGGTGACTGAATAAGGGTAAATGAGAGACATTTCACTATATATCTTTTTGTATCTTTTGAATTTTGTACCACTGGAATATATTATCTAAGCAAAAACTAAATTCCTTGTATTTTTTGAGTGGACTCGAGATATATTAATTTTAGACTTAAGGCAATAAGATTTTAAGAGTAAACATAAAAAGAATAGAAATTGCATGCACAACTTCTAATAATGGCCCAGGAAACAACAGAGGTGGAAAAAAAAATTCCCTTGATCACTTTTTTATTTAAGGGCTGTGCCAGTTTGGATATATTCTGTCCCCCCAAAAAGCCATATTCTTTAATGCAGTCTTGTGGGGGCTGATGTATTAGTGTTGATTAGGTTGGAACTATTTGAGTGTTTTCATGAAGATGTAACTCAATAAACTGTGGGTGATAGCTCTGATCGAATTATTTCCATGGACATGTGACCCTACCCATTCTGGGTAGGTCTTAATTAGATCACTGGAGTCCTTTAAGAGACACTTGGGAGCCAACACAGATGCAGGAGCAAACCCAGATGCTTGCTGACACTTAGAGATGGTTGGAGATGCAGACAGAAGGACATTCAGAAATGCTAAGCTAAGAGATGAAACCCAGAGTTTGCCCTGGCGAGGTTAAGAGAGGAACCCAGATGCTTAGATGCACAGGAGATGAAGAAGCTAAGAGAGACAAACCCAGAAACATTTGGAGAAAGCCATTTTGAAACAGAACCCAGGAACAAAGGACCAGCAGACGCCAGCCTCATGCCTTCCCAGCTGACAGAGGTGTTCCTGATGCCATCAGCCTTTCTTCAGTAAAGGTATCATCTTGTTGATGCCTTAGTCTGGATACCTTTATGGCCTTAGGACTATGAATTTGTAACCAAATAAACTCCCTTTATAAAAGCCAATCCATTTCTGGTGTTTTGCATAACAGCAGCTCTAGGAAACCAAAACAAGGGCCATTTATGTTTCTTTTTCTATGAACTATCCTTCCATATCATTTGCCCCTTTTTCTATTAACTTAGTTTCTGGGGTTCTTTTTTACATTAGGGAAAGAAGCCCTTTTTGACATAAATTGCAAATATTCTTCCCCAGTTTGTTGTAGAGGTTTTTTATTCAGTGCAGGCAAAATTTTTAATCCTTTCTTTTATAACTTGAGTCATAGTTAGACAGGCCTTTCTCACTTCACATTACAAAAGAATTATTCCATATTTTTGTCCAATATTTCCTATAGGTCCTGTTTGGGTCTCACTTCCCCAGGAAAACTCTTATTTCCTTTAGGGATGAACTATAATGAGTACCTCTTTATGATACCCATGGGGCCTAATGCCCCAGGTGTATTTTGTTTAGTAAATACTCAATAATCTTTTCTGATACCCAGTAATTTCTTACTGATGACAGTAAATTTCTCTGTAATCACAGATTACTGCCCTCTATGATTTAAGGCAATTGAAAAATGCCTTTAACCTTGATTTTGAAAAAAAAAAAACAAATTTACTCCATTGCAAAGGAAGAAACTGAAGTTTAGAAATGTTGAGAAACTTACAAAGTAGTGGAGTTGGAAATGAAACTCAGACAGTCTGGTTATAGGACCTGCAGACTTAAACCCTGTGGGAAGTGGTGGGCTCAGCCTAGAAATGATTATTGATTTAGTTTTTCTGTTTAAAGGTTACTGAAAGCATCTGGGAAATGAGGGCAGCAAAAAGATATAATTTTCTAAGAGCCACAAACACTAAACTCGTAGATTATGAAATATAGTTTATAAATCCAATTTGCTCCTTTATCCAAGGGTATAAAATCTAACACCTTGCAATTTACAAAATGTTCTGACATAGATCATCGCATGCTATCTTTTCAACAAGGAAATATTTTACCTGTTAAAATAGCATTCCATGTATATTAGAATGGGAGAAAGGAGACATATATACAATGTTATCCACTGCAACATTATATAACACCAGACTGGCAACAACCTAAATGTCCATCTTTTACTTAGGGAACTGAAAAGCAGATGAAGAACAGTATGTGTGTGTAATGTGCTACCATTTGCAAACAGGTGCATAATCATTCAACTTCTTCACCCTTTTGAGTTTTCTAAATACAGAAAATGACATTCAATATTTCTTCCTTCCTGTCATAGTCAAGGTCCTCACAACTTCAGGGTTTGTTTCATCCACAAGGTCAGTCCATTCAACTATAACTACATTTCTGTATTTTACGTTTCAATCCATCAGCCAGCCTTGGAATGGTGTTGAAATTTGGTGATTCTCAAAGAAGCGGATCCTTCGATTCTTCTTTTTAGCATTGATGATAGAGATGATATTGATGATAGAGAATAACATTGACCAAACACAATGTGACTTCACAGACTTCTTCCAGAATCCTTTCCTTTGTCTTACTGTGTGGAATTGATCCAGCCTGTTGCTTGCCACAGATATGCATACTCTAAGGAGTTTACCCAGGGGAAATTTCACAGTCATCACACAGTTTAACAGCTTTCTGTGCTGTTCTTTTTCACAGAAGGTGCTAAGTGCACAAGCTCTCTTCTGACCAGACATGGGATGCAGACCTCAAAGGAGATCACCTGTCTTAAAAAGCAACACACACTCATCCTCATTTAAATTCCTTGGAGCCTTATCAACAAAAATCATGGCTCCAATTTTAGGTTGCATGCCAGAGTATACACCGTCCAAAGAAAGACTGCCATATTTTCCTCTGACTTTGGGTTACATTCCGTGTATAGCTGGCCCAATCATGCAAAGTCTTCATCAGATTTCTGTGGATTCTTGCATCCTGTTCACAGTTCTCTTTGCCTGTTGGTCTTTTGAACACCACAGAAAATGTAATTTTGTTCTAGAACAGGCAAATAATCAGTTAAAAGTTTTCACTAAGAATCTGAAGGTGTGATAAATCACTTTCCTTGAACTGTTGAAGCCCAAGAGAGCTCCTTCTTCATTGAATTCTCTGAGAGCATCAAGTACATTCCTCTGGATTGACTTCAGCTAAGAATCCTGTCTGAAATACTCATCAGATCTTTCTGCCCCCTTTGTGGCATTAATTCTATAGTATTCTGTGTGGGTGACACTGGACACATCAATTCTTCCTCTCTTTTTTAAAAAACCCATTGCCATGTACCTGAGCAACCCTTTTATAATGCAGAGCATAGCAGGAATGGACAAACTGGCCAATGGTAATGAATTGTGGCATTTTGAAAACAAGTTAAAACAGCTTGAGTGCCACCCCTTTCCCTACTCCTATCAAGTACTCTTAATTAAGAACCTAAATCAGATGATGCTTCTTGGTATAATTATATCAGTTTACAGGAAATTTAGGGCACAGAGGAACATTTTAACCCATGAAGAGGCAATTAACAAAATTTAGAATGTGGGAAAACTTACAGGACAAATGATCTAGTAATTTGGAATAATTTGGTAATTTGGAATAAATTACAAGAAAAAGAAAAAAGAATGAAGAACTTAGATTAAAAGAGACTTAAGAAACTTATCAACCAAATGTGATGAGTGGTTGCTATTTGAACCCTGATTCAAACAAGTACAGACAAAATGTATGAAATAAATGGAGAAATTTGAACAGTGGATAACTGATATTAAGGAATTATCAACTTTTTAAGTGTGACAATGGTGAGTGTGGTTTTGTTTATATGTGTGTATGTATAAATAAGTCCCTTATCTTTTACAGATATATACTGAAATATTTACAGGTGCAGTGACAGACCTGGATTTGCTTCAGAATCATCCAGTGGATGAATGGGGGTGAGAGATTTAGATGTAACAAGATTAGACATGAAATGAGGTTTCCCTGTAGCACGGTAATGGGTACTTGGAGGTCCATTGTACTATTCTTAGTATTTGAAATTCTCCATGAAGTTTGAAGAGAAGGTAAAGGTCAGACATTAAAATCATTGGAAATTCTAGGCAGGTGTTTTAAAGTGGTGGTGTACAGAAGAGCCTGGAGGAAAGGAAACTGGGGAACTGGAGAAGTGAATGAGAAAATCAGATTTGGGGACATGTTGCATTCAGTGCAATTTGAGGACATCTAAGTGGAAAAATCCAAGTAGGCAGGTGGTATATAGGATTGGAGCTTGGAAGAGAAGTTCGTAGTCCTATTCTTAGGATAATTACATCCATGAGCATAAAGGGGACAGAATCAATGATTACACCTTAGGGAACTGAACCAATCTAGGGTTCTTAAGGGAAAAATGGAAGCCTGCTGTACCAGCAAAGGAGGTAATTAGCCCAAGCCACCACTTAAAAGTTTACTTTTGCTTTTATTAAAACACAGAAACACCAGATATGATACTACATTTCACTCTTGCCACTTAAGAGATTTGTAAAAATTGTCATTTTCTAGAAGTCCAAAACTGAGACATTATCAAGGCAATGCTTTCTTCCCAAAGACTGTGGCATTCTGGGGCTGGCTGTCAGCAATACTTGGTCCTTGGCTTTTCTGTCACATGGCAATGCACATGGCGGCCTCTGCTGGCTTCTCTCTTTCACTCTGCCTAAAAAGGACTCCAGTAATCTAGATTAAAGCCCAACTTGTTTCAGTGGGGTCACACCTTAACTGAAGTAACATCTTGAGGAGATCTTATTTACAATGGGTTCACACCCACCAGAAGGTGGACCAAGACCATGTCCAAACTGGTGGTCACAATTCAATCCACCACAAATGTGCTTTAAGGATATAATCTAGTTCTGTCATCTGTGTACCCTGCAACCCTCACTTCTCTTTGGAAATTGCTCAATGCTATTTTGAAATGGTTTCAAAACCATTTAGACTTGGGGCTGGCTCTTTGCTTTGAGTGACCAACTCCACTGTGCACCAGGTTTGGGGCAAACTCCAAAGCAACTTTAACTAGGCCCAAGTGGGAGGTGGTTCATCTCTGTTTCTCAATTTTTATTTTCAAAGATCTTATGCAAGGGAGCCAGGTGGAAAGAAATAGATTTCCTAAAGCTGCTTTCCATCCTGATGGCCATGCCCCCACATCAGAGGGCCTCCTCTCCCAGGACTGTTTTTGTTTTCCTCCAATCTATCTGAGCAGTCATCACACTTTGCTTAAACAGAGAAAACTAAAGAAGTTAGGTTATTTTAAACTTTCATTTTCGTTTGCCTTAGAGGGTGATATCTCACTTTAAACAGTTGAGTTACTGTATACAAATAGGCTTGTAAGAATGGAACAAAGGGACGATGCAGGGGAATGACATGTAAATAGCCTCCCTGGGTCATATTGTTTTTCACCAAAAATGGAAGGAATTTCTGAGCTTGATAGGCTGGAAAGACAGACAAGTCCAAAAGGGAGCACTACAGAACTGCTTGCCCACGGCTCAAATACTTTACTGTTGCAATGCAGCACATTCAGTTGCAATTACCTTTGTACATGTATCACCCCTGCTAGAATAACTTTAGGACTCTGTTTATTACCAGTACCCAGAAAAGCACCTGGCTCATAGCAGGATTCAAACATGACACAATCAGTGAACATATGAAGGAAAGCACAAATAGCTCTCAGGATATAGTCTTTTAGGATATAGACATTATAAATATGATTTAGACACCATCCTTCAAAAGTTCCTTCAAAGGAGGACACACACTTTGTCGTTCCATCATGTAAAGCCTTTATTTTTAAAGTCACATGAATTTCCAGTATCAATGAAATAACAATAGTTCCTCTTAATAGCATGATGGAGATATCAATGAGATAAATAAATGGAAGGTACTCCCACTGTTTCTTAAAAGAAAGGCTTAGATTTCATAGGGACCACAAAGACAAAGATAAACAGTTGGACTGTATTCCTCCTCCATGTCTCTCTCTCAGACTTAATTTGGGACACAATCTTTTTGGACACCAGGAAAAAATGTTCTCCACTCAAATTGAACTGTCTTCTCCAAGCAGGTTTAGCTTTTGGAACACAGATCAGGCTGCTGTGACAGCACTCAGTCCTGATCACAGGACAGAAGCACAGCCTTACTTCATGCAAAGCACTTTCACTACCTCTGCATGCCATGTGGTTCTGCTTTCTGGTTCCCAATTTCAGTACACACACCTTTCAGGTGGCAACGCAAGACATGAACACAAGGCCCCTTTCTGGTGCAAAGTACTTTTTTCTCTATCTTAGACATTAGGTCTTATTAGAAAGCTATAGGTAAGTATTTGCCAGAGAACTGTCAATGACTGACTGTTGCTGATGGTCACCCTTTATGGATTTCCATGTAATTTAATAATCTGTAGCCATGAAACGGCCTTAGAAACCAATTAGTACAATCTGTTCATTTAAAAAATGACAGAATTGGGGCTTTGAGAGGTTAAGTGACTTGAACAAGGTCACAGAGCTGGTTCACAGCCGACTAAAATTGGAACCCAGCAGCCCTTATTTTGCAAGCTTTATGCACCATAATAACAGGAAAAAAGTGAAGAAATACTTAATGAGCAGCCATGGTGTACTATCTCTTAGAAATACAAGTGAGAAATAGAGTTGGGGGACCAACTACATCATCTTCTCATATGAGTGGCAGACAACTGAGGCACGTCCTGAGTTCACATCTGCATTCTGTTTTCCCAGTTTCTCCTTCCTCACTTCATTCCCTTCCCCGCACCTCTATACTTTAGGTGTGGCTGTGCCTTCTCCCCCATTTCTGGCAGCTACTCACCCCTGAAGGTGTGACAGCAGCTCATTCCTCACCTCTTCTATGAGCTTTCTCTGGGCAGAACGGATCCCTCTCTCATACTTCTGAACCCTGGGTACTTTGCTAAAAAACTTCATTATAGAATTTGTAAGTATTATAGTTACTTATAAGCCCACCAACTAGATTGTGAGCTTCATCACAAAGGTGGGTCTCAGTCACCTTTGAATTTCCAGAAACAAACTCTGTGATAGGGTACAGGATAGGGATTCAAAAATTATGTTTGTAGAGGGGACACAGATCTAACATTTCCTTTTCCCAGAGTCTAGTTTGAGACTAGAAAACATAAAAATAAATAAATAAATATGGCTTCTACATGAAGCAGCTGATAGAATATATTGAATACTGTAGATTTAAGAGTTCTGATAGTACACAAACTATGTATTAATGAGATATAAAAAATTTCATTCCTTGAGAAAAATGATTTGTCAGGGGTATGGTAATTTTTCATTGTTCTGAAACTGTTAATAACCCTTTTGGTTAACCATAATAATAATAATGGGCAACTGTTGCTTTAAAAATAGAAAATGATATAAACACATAAAATATATAAAGAACAGTTTGGTCCTAGCTCATGGTGCTCAAATTGCAGTCACCCTGGAAGGTGGTAAGGCCATGAATTACAAGGAGAGTAGAAGGCACAGGTTAAAAAAGAAAAGATCTATTAACATAAAGTCTTGTTTTAGATTTTGATCACAAAAATCAAGGCTAAAGTCAAGTTCAGATAAATAGTTACTGCCCATGGTCCTAGCTGCAGCAAGACCAAGAATTACATTAAATTGTGCTAAAACAAAAAATGACAGAAAAAAACTACTTTGCAAGTTTCAAATAACTAGTTATTTCGTTTTCCAGATCTAAAGAGATAAAGTGAATTTAGCACATCAAACAAAGATGGTTAAGCTGTTTTTTCCTAGCACATATACAATGTACAATGATATGTTTATTAGAACTAAAATTTTTAGATAACTTTCAAATAAGATTTTAAAAATGAACCTTTTTAAAGTGTCTTTTACTCTACAAGTTCCTGTGAATTGAATGCTCCCCAAAGATGAACATAATGTTTGATGTTTATTTTACTTTATAAGCAAATGATAGAAATGTAAATTATATATATACCTAAATGAGACTCCAGAATTTGGTAATTGTATAAGCTTTCTGGCTATTGCAATTACACAAAAAAGAATTCCAGAGAAGACATACATTTATGATTTATGCAAATTAAGGCATATTTATTACAATACTATATTTGAAAATTAGTTATTTTTTTTAAAAAATCCTTTTTTAAACTTAGATGATGCCCAGGTTCAACCTTTTAATAGGAATGTTTATTTGTTAGATTTGGCCATCTGTTCTTCAGTCACCTTAAAAATTAAATGAAAAACAATGAGGAATTTAGGTCTATTCAAAATACTTATAGTGATACTTGGCTTAACAGATCAAGTTCAGCTTAATTATAGGCAAGTGTAAAGCTGGAATATTTTACTCTGCCTTTGGCTGCAGGTTATATTTTTGTGGCTGAAAAAAATGTTCTTCAATAGCACTGACTAGATCATTCAGTTCCTTCTTCAGCTGCTCAGGACCCCTGGAAAATAAGGGAAAAAATTCCAGATCAAGGGATTGATTATCCCAAAGCATGTTTAAATGTTCCCACAATGACCAAGTAACACTGAAATGTCACCTTAAGAAAATGGCTAAATTAGACAAAACAGAACTCTAGTGACTTACGCATAGGAATGCATCTATTGGATTTAGACCAAAAAAAAAAAAAAAAAGAAAAAAAAAAAAAACTGAGACAATATCCATTATTTCCCCGCAAAGGCTTTTCTAAAACTCCATTCCTTTGCTCTTCTAAGAATTTTTCAGCATCCCTAAAAGATCTGCAATGTTTGTATCTAATAGTACAGAGAAATCTTTCATGACTCCAGTTGTCAAAAAATCCTGCTGAACTTTTAAAAACACAACGTCTCTGTTAAGTCCTCAGTCTCCCGGATACGAAATGTTCCTGATCATATTAGCTCTCAAACTAGAGGCAAGCTGAGCTGCAGCTTCCTCTGTAAGGCATTCCACAGGTATGAGCAGGGATAGGGCGCCCCCTACCGGGCCTGCTCAGCTACACACCAGGAACTCAGATCCTGCAGGTTTATCACTCTCCCCTGAAAACAAGAGGTCACCACTGAAGTATGAACTAGAATCCAAGGAGTTAGTTTCCCCCAACACCCTCAAGGAAATCAAACTTTCAAGCCTGTGGGAAAGACTCATTTATATGCAAGCAACTGGAAGGTAAATAATAGATAAAACTGACTTGTAATTAAACAGGCTCCCAGCAGCTTATGCAAATACCAGGCAACTAGCTAGTGTGTTTCTATAAGCACTTAAAACTGAAAAGCTGGATTTAAAAAACAAAATCCTTCAATTCATACTTTTCATTATTTCATACTTGCCCATCTTTAACAGAAGCAAACTTTATTTTAATGGAAATGGCAGTCCTTAAAATTCATTAAGATCATTTTTACATTGCAATAAGCTATACAGAATGACTAAAACAATCCATTTTATTACTGATGTTAATTCTGGCTCTACTGCTTTACTGTGTTCCCTTGGGCAGGTGACTCTGCCTCTCCAAGGTGCAGAGTCCTCTTTGGAAAATTGGGATAAAGGCTTTCTCTTCTCAAGAGAATTGTGTAGATTGGGATAAATTATATAAAGCAATTAGCACAGAACCAGGCCCCAAGTCCTCAGTAAGTGTAGTGATCATTTTATGTATTTTTACCCCACTGGCAACATATAAAGTAATGACATTTCATAACTACATATGAATTTCACAGTTTTTTTTCTTTCCTCATAAATGTGCTTTGAAGAAAATGACAGTTCTCAGGAAGGCGTGTGAGCTAACAATTATTTAAAAAAATGTATATCTAAAACCAAAACCCACTAGTGAATTTATCAATTACTAACTTATTCATTAATCCAAGAAAGCTTTACAATCAAGACATATACATATATTATGATTCATTTTTATATTAATTTAATGTTTCAAACACTGTATTTCTTATGTGTGGAAAAAAAAAATCAGTACTACCATGTAAGATTTAGTGGCACAATAATTCCTAAAAACAAAGTTTTGAGTTACTACTTCTTCCCATCCTAATCATTAAATTTCCATTTTTAAGTTAAAGTTTTAGAATATTTCATAACATTTTTTTAAAACAACAGGGCACATCCAATGACTATTAAACCAGGATTAGGGATGTCCGTCTCTGAAAAGTCTAAATCTAGGTGGATCTGTTTATAGAAATGTATAGCAAAGTATCATGTGTAATTAGACACTGATTTTTCCTCTAATCATCATGAAAAACCATAAAGCTAAATGATAACTAAACACAATGTGAGGTTCTAGATTTGATTCTGGATTTGATTCTGGCTATTTGGGGGACTTTGGTGGAAGTGTGAATATAGACTGCATTTTAGATACTATTTTGATTAATGTGATGGTGAGTTTTATGCATCAACTTGGCTAGACAGTAGTCCCCAGTTATCCAACCAAACAGTGATCTAAGTGTTGCTGTGAAGGTATTTTCTAGATGTGACTAATGTCTATAGTCAGTTGACTTTAATAAAGAGTTACCCTAGATACTCTGCGTGGGCCTGATTCCATCGGTTCAAAGGCCTTAGGAGCAGAACTCAGTTACCCCGTAAGAAGAAATTCCGCCTGTGGACTGCAGCCTCAGCCTATGCCTGAGAGTTCCAGCCGGCCCTTCCTGATGGCTTGCCCTATGGATTTCAGACTTGCCCCATCAGCCCCCACAATCAGATAAGCCAGTTCCTTACAATAAATCTCTTAATATATATATCCTACTGATTCTGTTTCTCTGGCAGAACCCTGATTGATACACTTACTACCCAATATTCTTGGGATATTAAGAGAGTGCTATTGTTCTTAGGAGGAGTCCTAAATATTGAAGTATTTAGGACTGAAGTTTCATGAGGTAGGTCTGTGCCTTAGGGTTCAGAAACAAATGCATAATATACATGGTGAGAAACAGCAAATATCACAGAATGTTAACAATTACATTCAGTCTGAGTCAGGGGTCAGCAAACTATGGCCCTCTGCCTGTTTTTGTAAATAAAGTTTTATCAGAACACAGCTACATCCATTTTTTTTTTTTTTTAAGTATATGGCTACTTTTATGCTGCAACAGCAAAGGAGTTGAGTAGTTTGTGACAGAGCCCAAATGACCTGCAAACTGAAAATACTTACTAACTGGCCCTTTACATAAAAAGTTTGCTGACCCCTGGTCTAGGTGAAGGATATATGGATACTCACAGTATTATTATTTCAGCTTTTCTGTAGGTTTGAAATTTTTCAAAAATAAAAGTTTGATGAAACTAAACATATCTCCCTCAAAAAAAGTGTATTTATTAAAAACAGTATTTTTTCTTGAAAAGGATTTTCTACTCAAAAGAATTAGTAGGTCATAGAATTCTATAAATAAACAGAATTCATGGTATAAAATATATTAATAATATTTAAGATTATTAAAAATTACAGACACCTTAGCCATGGCTCTATTGATGTTGACTGTTAGGTATACAGGTGTTTTGCCTGGGCCCTGAGAGCATATCCATAGACTAGTCTAGTGCCTAATCTCCCATTTAATAAAACGCAGTGACATTTCAATGAATATAATAAAAAGACAAGTTTTCAAAGAATTACCAGCAATTTACAAAGTAATAATTGAATTTAAGTCCACTCAACAAGCCATATGAAAAACGTAAATACCATAAATCCTTAAACATTAAATAGTGCTATAGTTATTATAAAGAAATGTTTTCTGAAATGTTAGATAGATTTTTATAGGATAATGAAAAGGAAAGGACAAGTATATAGGGAAAACAGATTCTTCAGTTGGATTAATGTCCATTTGTTTGAAAAGAACAAGGCATAGAAATATGAAAACACTGAGAATGAGAATTACAAAGAAATGTCTATGAAAACTCATACCCAGTATAGTAGCAAATAGCTTATTATTTCATGTACATGGCAACACTGATACTTATACAATATCATGATCATATTTTGTTAATCCAGAATAGTTAAAAAGTGATCTGTTTTATATGTTTATTCAAGTTGTTTAGTAGATCAGTTTTTGCCCTTTAAGCACAAAAAAAAGTTTTGAATGGGAAATCCGTGACTAAATATATTACACAGGTCATGACTTCTTAAATATACTTTTACTGAACATCTTGACATTTGAGAACCATAATCATAACCATGACTACTGGACCAAAGCTACTATTCGGGAGACTCAGGAAGCATTTGAGGTGTGGGATGTTTATTTATTTCCCCTATGATAAATTCCTGGAGTGGGCTACTTTTTAGATTCTTGCGTACATGTTTTATTATTTTGTTTTGTTTTTTTATTTCCTTCTTGAATCTCAGCAGTCACTTCCCCTGCTGTAGCAATCCTTTGGAGATGGACTTGACAATTTAAGATACTGGGAAATTTTCCTTTGCTTTTATTTCTACACAATTTGATTCCTAAGGCTGGAAAACTCTCTTGAACAAAGCTTTGAATTGTACATGTAGTAACAATTACCTGGAGCTGTGTCTGTTATGTAGTCACTTGCACAGGTGACTACTGGATACCTGAAATGTGGCTACTGCAACTGAAGTACTGAATTTTTAATTCTGTTAATTTTAATTAATTTAAATTTAAGATTTAAAACTGACACAAGATTTAGCTATTGGAAAGCTTAAGTATGTTTGGAACAATATGGGTATAAAAACCAACTTCTTCAACTGTAAATTCCATGAACTCTAAATACAGATCACATATATCCAATGAAAATTTAACATTCGAATTGAGAGGTGCTTTAAGTGCCAAACACTGAGTGGATTTCGAAGACAGTACCAAAAAAAAAAAAAGAATCTAAAATATATCATTAAGAATTTTTTATATGGATTACATGTTGTAATGATAATATTTTGTATATACTAAGTTAAATTCAAGTCTTTTCACTTTTTAAAAATATGGCTACTAGAAAATTTTAAGTTGCATATGTGGCTCACATTTTATTTCTCTTGATCAGCATTGACTCAATTCACCTCTTAGAAAAAAATCTCCTGATTGTCAACTGAATTCTGAATAAGGACGTGTTGGTCAACTGAGGCATGCAATCTCACCTTTACATGTGTTAACTACATGTGCTATGGTTGTTAAAGTTTAAAATGTTATGGCTGTTGGAAAGTGACCAACTCAAACCCTTTGCTAAGGTCAGAGAAACATGACACTGAAGCTACCGGGCCATCAGCTCTGTGGCGAGCAGGGACTCTTTCTGCCGCATCTCTTTATCTTCCCTGGGTCCCAGCACAGACTTGTGTACAACAGGGGCTCAAAGATATTTGTTGCATACATGCGGAATGGATTTTGATTTATTCTCTCCGAGACATGGGGAAATGCAGAAGAAAAAGAGAAACTCATTGGTGCTTGCCTCAAATAAAAAATACTCGGATAAAGGAATTATTATTACTATTACTGAAAGTAGGCATGTACAAAGAAAATTAGGCAAGAAAAAAAGAATCATAGAACTTTCTACAACTAAGCAGTAAGCACTTTTGTTCCTGGATGTGTCAATCAGATGTCACTATCAGAAGCAATTCTAAAGCAGAATTTCTAATTAAACCATATATCGGAAAGATAAAATATTTTACTTAGCATTTGAAAAGAACCAATTAGGAAAATTAAGGTATAAAAATCATGCCAGCTGCCATTCATCCCATACCTATTTCCAGGTGGGGCACACAGTTCCGCGTAGTACTTTATTTTGGGTTCTGTCCCGCTCGTCCGCATGGTGGCCACGCCTCCATTGGCAAAGGTGAAGGTGATCATTTGGCTGCATTTACTAGTTGGGAGAACCTAGGAATTGATTTACACACATTATATATCTAAATAGTAAATCTTCATAAAATATTCTGACCTAACTACTACTTTCCCCTGGAAAAGCAAGAAAATGAGTGCTGAACAAATATATTGGTTATAAAAGGAGAATATTTTTGAGGAAATCAGAAAATATACTCCATTTGACTAAAATTCTAAATAATAATAAGGTAATTTATGAAAAATAACTTTGTATAATAGCTTTTTACTGTCCTATTTTTATTAAAGTAACTAAAGTTTTATTGAAACTAAAACACAACTTTTTACAAGAAAGGAAATTTAAATAGGATAATATGCATTACCAAAAAAAACCTTAAAAAAGAACATATATTCATTGTTGCACTGTTGCAAAAAGTCCATAAGGAGACTGTTTTAAAAAGACAAAGCTCCAATAAACCTGGCTGATGTATTCATGATGACTGCTCCCCAAAATTCCCTAAAATGACAGAAGTATTAAAAAAAAACAAAACACATCAAAACAAGGACAGAGAGGAAAAGAGCAGTTGATGGGGTTGCCAACAAATCAGAAAGTCAGAAAACAAATAGTAGAACACAGGACAATGGAAGCTGAGCACCTACAAAAGGCAACACAGAGAAGAACCAAGTTACTGTGCTCTGCAGAACCTGGGCAAGGCCCACAAACTGGAGGCACCAGGTCCTGCAACAGCAAGCGGGAGGGCAGGGGCATTGCCTGAAAGGAACCTCGATTTGACCTCCTATACTCTCAACCCCAGCCCACACCATCAGGCCACCATCTCTTCTCTATTCCTATATGAGATGTTTAAATTATCTGGAGACTGAACCAGAGAGGCTCAGGAGTTGGGGACCCCAGGCACCATGGAGGGATTAAGTGAAAGTTCCCCCACTGAACACTAGGACACACCCCCCTATCCCCACCCACAGGACCTCCCCACCAGGTATCCCAATTTACATCTCTCAGGCAGGAGAACTAAGGTTAGGGTTAGACTTCTCTGAAGAAGCCAAACAACCCCAGATGGGGTTCGTTCATACTTGATACCCAATTTTCCTAGAGTGAAGTATGTCAGTTGACAAGTCTTGCACATGTACAAAGATCCTCCAATAAATCTTTTGGTGCCCAAATGAAAATTAAGGATTACCAGACATTTGGAGAAAGATATTGGATAAAAGGCAAATGCCAAAACAAACAAATAGAAAAAAAGAAATTGGAGGAAATAAAGAAAATTTGGGGGGGATCTACATTTTTAAAAAGCTATAATTAATATCCTTAGAGAGAGAAGATATTGTATACATGAAACAAGAATAGCATGTTATTTTTAAGAAATTAGAGAATAAGAGTTGAAACAAATATTCAACAGAATGGTCGGAAGTTAAAGTTGAGGAAATCTTCCAAAAAGAGAACTAGAAGATGCAGGTGGACAACAGAAAGGAAAGAAATAAGAAAAGTAGAGCATTAGTCCTGGAGAGAGCATCTCACAAAGAATGCTTCAAGAAAGGGAGAACAGGAAATGGAGGGAAGGAGGTTATTAAAACCAAAGCCAACTAACCCCCTTCCCCAATGCAAAATCAAGAAACTTCTCAGAACTAAAATAAATTACTCCAGAGAGCAAAAATGACTCACCAAGTACCCAGAAAAATGAATGAAAAGAGACCCACATGAAAGCACATCACTGTGAAATTTTAGTACCCAAAATTTAAGGAAAGATCCTAAAATCTTCCAGAAAGGAAAACAAAACAAATTGCATGGAAAGGAATGAAGAAGTGTGGCATTGCATCCCTGTAGCAGCACAGAGTAGGTTTCAACTATTTGCTGAATGAATGAAAGAATGAATGAATGAATGATGAATGGATGTATGCTCAACATCAACACTGGAAGCTATAAACAAAATACAATATATACAATATATAATATACAATACAGTATGAACAATACTGGAGCAGTGCTTTAAAAACTGTGAGTCAATAAAGCATAAGAGTGGAACAAGACATTTTCAGACCCATGAAGTCTCCAAATATTTTTCTCCCATTCACTTTTTCAGAAACATACTAGAGGATATGATCTAGGAAAATAAACATGGAAAGAGGAAAACACGGGATCCAGGAGCAGGGACCCAACCCTGGAAGGTAGTAAAGGGTATTTCCATGGTGACAGCTCTAGCTGGCCCAGAGAGCAGAGGTCCAGCCTGAATGGAGGGGCCAGGAGAGAGGTCATCGGAAACTAAACAGAGCCGATAGACCAGCTGGATCATTGAACCATGTGGAAAACTGTGCTGAGAGGCATTTGTGGGGTGGGGGAAGAATTGGTGATGGTTATGGAAAAAACTACGCCAATGAAAGAACAAAGCAACTAATAATTACAGAAAAAATAATGAATGATACAAATTAGGGAAACCTAATCAAAATACACTACTTGGCTAAGCAGGAAACAATAGCTACTACTCATAATAACACAAGCACAGAATCTGATTTAACCAAAAGCTGTGATGTAGTGTACTGACAAGACAAGAGAGAAGGGGGAGTGTAGAAGGCGAGACGTTTAAGAGCTAATTCCTTATCTCCATAATAGAAAATTAATAAAGTCTAACACTGATAAGTCAAAACATCACCATCTGATATATACCCTAAAGAACTGAGAGCAGGGACTCAAACAGATACTTGTTCACCAATACTCATAGCTGCAGTATTCATAATAGCCAAAAAGTGGAAGCAACCAAGTGTCCGTCAACAAAAGAATGGATAAACAAGGACATCTATTGTATGATTCCATTTATATGAAATATCTAGAATAAGCAAATTCAGAGACAGAAAGTAGATTAGAGGTTACTGGGGGCTAGGGGCTGGGGAATGAGGAGTTATTGCCTGATGAATACAGAATTTCTGTTTTGGGTGATGAAAACATTTTAGTAATGGAAGGTAGCGATGGTAGCACAACATTGTAAAAGTAATGCCACTGAACTGTACACTTAAAAATGGTTAAAAAGCAAATTTTGTTATATATATGTTACCACAATAAAAAAAAAATCACTGTATGAGCATATAATTTAGAAATCTCATGGTAAATACCAGGAGAAACAATCAAGAGTAGAAGATGGTTGTTTTGGGTGGGAAGGAAGTGAGAGGGACAGGAGCTGTTTTATCATAACCCTTTTTAACTTCAAAAAAAATATACTGTGTGCCAATTTACTCTGATAAAAATAAAAAATATAAAAAAGGTAAATGTCAAAGAAAATGTCTAACACCCCATTAGGATATTTTTATTCTCCTTCTCTTATCCCTCTATCACAGTTAACAGTTCTCTTCTGCCAAATTTGGGCCTTCTTTGGCTTCAGTGAGGGATCCGCATGGTGTGAAGAATGCAAACTCAAGCTTTACCACTAACAACTCCTATCCAGTCAGAGGTGTGATGGTTAGGCTCATGTGTCAACTTGGCCAGGTGATGGTATCCAGGTGTCTGGTCAAGCAAGCACTGGCCTAACCATTACTGCAAGGACCTTAGTGGCTGGCTAATAAACCAGAAGGCTGCTTTATTAAATCATCAGTCAATGGGCTGCAGCTGTGACTGATTACATCCAGGAAGGGCATATCTTTCTCAATGAGAGAATGCAATCATCTGGTTTTAATCCAATCAGTTGAAGACTTTTAAGTGAGACAGACAGAGGACCTTCACTTCTTGGGCTAGCCAGCGAACTGTTTCCTAAGGAGTTCATCGAACACTTTCAACAGAGTTGCCAGTTCGCTGCCTCAGGAGTTCATCTAACACCTTCGTTGGAGTTGCCATTTTGCTGCCTGCCCTATGGAATTTGGACTCATGCAGTCCCACAGTTATGTGAGACACTTTCATAAAATCTTTTATTGAGATATCTCTTGTTGATTCTGTTTCCCTAGAGCACCCTAACTAATACAAGCGGGAAGGGTAAAACTCACTAGGAAGCAAATATCATAATACTGAGCAGACGTTCTCAGAGTGTGGATCAGCAGCATCAACCACATCTGGGAATGTGTTTGAAAGGCAAGTTCTCGGCCCCCATCCCAGACCTACCCTATCAGGAAATCCAGGGTGAGGGTCAGCACTCTGCATTTCAACCAGCCTACCAGGTGCTCTGGTGCATGCTCAAGTTTGAAAACTGCTGATATAGAGGAAAAGCCAAATCCAGAATTAGAAGACCTGAATTCTACCCCCAACTATCACCAACTAGCCATGTGGCCACAGGCAGGCCCTGTAATTCTGAGTATTAATTTCCTTGTTGCTCAAGGAGGGAGTTAGCACAGATGACTAGTGAGATCCCTTTTAGCTCTAGCCCATGATTTTCAACTTTCCATGTAATTTTACAGCTTATTTATAATAATGCTTAATTGTCTAAAATCAGCTTCAATTAATTATATGATCAAACAAATCAATCTATTTAAGGTATAAAAGAAAGGTAAATAGAGAAGAGTTTACTTGATAAAAGTAAACATTACTCACAGGTTTTTTGTCAGGTTGGCTGTCATCATAGCCAGCTGTGAGGTCCCTAATGCCAGAAATTTCATATTTGCCACAAGTTTTTGGATAATTATTCTTCCCATCATAATTTCTAAGGTTTTCAAATAATTTTTTAATCGTGCCTTGATCATGGCAGATAAAATACGAAGCTTTGGTAATATGGTAGCCATACCTATCAAAAAAAATACAATACATGTAAAAAGAGGAACAAATAATTCTCCAAAGTGTGCATGGAACATTATCAACCAGCATATTCTAAAATAAATGAAACAAGTAACCATAACTAGCTTCAAAGAAATAACTTTGCATTAAAAAAAGGTGTTTACTAATTCACCCCAGGAGATGGAGAACTAATGCCCGGCCCTCAGTAATTTTTCTAAATTTAAGTTTTACTGGAACACAGCCACTCCACACCCATTCCTTTATGTATTGTCTCTGGCGGTTTTCCTACAACAGACTGAATGGTCCTTAAAGCCTAAAATATTTACTATCTGGCCTAAAGGAAAAGTTGCTGACTCTTGATCTACTCAACTACCTTAAAAGCCTCTACATAATCCCTTGAGTTCCTAGTATACACACAGTTGAGGAAGAGAAATCTGTGCTCATGTCAACAAAACTGACAAATACTCATATAAATTACACATTCCAGCTTTGATCCACCAACTAGTAACTCATCAAAAGATTCCACCTAGACTGTACCAGTAGGAAAATCAGAACACAGAGTCCCTCGTTTATCTACCTCCATCATGTATTTAGGAAAGTCATAGCAGGGAAAAGTTAAAATCTGCCAAAATTGTCTCAAATCCTAACATCACGATCCCAACAGGCTTATTATCACTGGAATGGATGGTCTTCCCATTTGCAGCACCCTTCAAGTCTGCACAATGTCTACTATAGTGCACCTTCCTCTTGGACTGTCTCCCCTGAGCTTCAGCTGCTCACCCCTAAATCCTGCTAGAGTCCCCGCCCAGCTCTCCTGTCAAACCCAACATGTAAACACCTAAATTCAACCACTGCCCACATTTACATTAATGACATGACCTCTTCTCAATCACTTTGGCTCAGAACTTTAGTCTTCTTTTACCTCTACTCAAACACCAAGCCTTATTAATTTCTTCCATTGTATTTCCTTGTATTTCTTTCTCTCCTTTTTACTACTGCTGCCCTATTGTGCTCAGTGCTTTCAGTGGCTCATCCACTGGAGTTCCTTCTATCTATCATTCAAACCACTTTCACATATATGTCTCTCAAAAGCCACTAATAATCAATAGTCTAAGATATTTTGCCTGGCATTTAAGATGCTCCTTTCCATAAAGCTGCTTCAAGATCAGATTCTAAAGCTACCTTTAGTCAGCCTGAACCCTCTCCCTTAGTCAGTATCTTTCGTACACATTTTATACATTACACGTCTGAGAGAGTCACAGTGCATGGTCATATGTGTTGCATAAAGACACTTACCCACCATGCTATGCCCCCTCCTGGAAGAAGCACCTTTTTAGTTTTTGCATAAAGGCACTAAGTGGGCCAGTGGCAACCCTGACCTTGAATACCTGCTCTTGATCCTTTATAGGATGACATGCCACAATTTCAAGGCCCTTATAAAGCCTTTTCCAACCTCTCCCTTCCTGTAGCACTTAAGTATACTACTCATTTGCAAATTTTTTTTGGTTTTCTTGACATTTTATTTTAGTTTTTGAAATGTTTACCTATTTCCACATAAATTACAAGCTCTCTGAGGGCAAGCACTAGGTCATTTGCCCTTTTCATCCCTGGTATACAGCATCCACCATAGACAGGTAATAAAAACACTTAAAAGTGATAACCTTTCCAGGAAAATATAAGCAGGACAGGATTTGTGTCAAAGAATGTATCACACATAGCATAGTCAAACATAAGTTTGTTTTCCCTTCATTAAACCTATCACTTGACGAAGAGTAACATGTATTGGAAGTCCCTACCAAATCTCTCAAATTAGGAGTCACCCATATTCAAAAGACTTAACTGCTCAAAATACTGCTTGGAAAATAACATTAGCCTAAAATAATCCCAATTAATATTAGTCTGGGGTGCTCTTTAGAAATTATCTAATGAGAATGGTCAAAAAAAGAAGAAAAAGACATAAATGGATTTAATAACTTTTCAAAGGAGTATGACTTTATAATTGAAAGTGTTCAATTTTTATCATAAAGAGGTCTTTTAAAAATGGATATTTTGTATAGGCAACAAATATAGGAAGAAAATAAGAACTATATTAGTCTTATACAAGCAAATGGATACTTACAGCTTGGGATAAAAAATCTTTGAGCACAGTGTCATACACAGACACAGAAAGTGCTTTATTCTCTGTTTTATTAAGACAAGTGAAAATAACTAACAGATAACACTGATGTCAAAGGAGCAAAAAAGCATCCTGTGGACAAAATGCCATATTTCTAAAATTAATAAAGTATTTTATATAGCTAAAATAATAAGCTAATTATTGTTAGAAGAGACTGACCTATTTTACCTACAGCCCTAAAAATCATCTGTATCCCTATATATGCAAGTTGGCCAAAAAATTTTTCTTGGATCTCTTCATTGGGAAAATGGGGCACTGCTTAGATTCACATATATTCATTAATCATTATATATCTCAAAGAATATTGCATACACACGTAACCAAACAATTGTTAACAAGTCACCAAAAAATAATTTAAATGTTAGATAGTAAATTCACATGATGCTTTACTCAACTTGGAATTTAGTTATGAAATTTAATTTAAAGTAATTACTAATAAATAGTTAAGCATCAAAGGGAAAAGATGGGTGCTTATTTAGTTTGGTAAGGAATATAATTCATAACCAAAGTAAGAGCATTAGGGAAAAAATTAGTATCTCATGTACAAGAGCATAATACAACATTAAAAATATTACTTTAATTAAACAGTCAACAGCAACTTACTCCACATAGATGGCATTCAGCTGCTGTGACAAAGACAAATTCTTGGTTGCTAGAAAGCTAGCCAACTCAGCACATATGACTGCGGCACTGACTCCATCTTTGTCCAGAACAAAAGGGCAGCACATGTAACCTGCAGAAAACATGCATCAAACACACAGCCTCAGGAGCTGGTTCCTTAAACACTGTGTAAAGTCACATATGTGTATGCATCTGTCTACTGCATGTTAGAGGTCATACAGTGTTGAGTACGTGGACACTTCTCATTCACCACCATATGTTTAAGAATCTAGCCCAGTGCCTAGCACGTAGCAGGCCTTCAAGAAGTACCTGTGGGATAATCTGTAAGATTTTCCCTCCTAACCAGATCATGTCCATTTGCTAGGTCCAGTCCAATTTCACTGCACATGAAATTATTTCCTGTTCTCGTCTATGCTTTCTTCTTTAAATACCAATAGTTCTTTCTGCTTACATTACTCATCCTGACACCTGACCTAAACTCCTTTGTGTGGTTACTTAAATTCAATCTCCAAATAGATCAACATAAGCTGCAATGGCTAAGGCTGGTGTCATCCATTTCTCTCAATCTCTCTGTACCAGATGTGTAATAAATATTTGATAAACCATTGTAAGAAAATCTTAGAAGGAAAAAATTCTTTTTCTTAAAAAATAAAAAGCAGTCTGCTAAATCTGATAACAAAAGAGCAAAAGTGGCATTATTCCCTTCATTTACTAAGCAAATATTAATGTGTGTTTGTGCCGCAAGAGACATACAGATGAATCAGAAGAATATGTATTATATGATCAGTATAATGTATAATCATTTTTACTAAACCCATGGCTAAAATACTCTTGGCACCAATATCTGAATTTTAAATGTCTGTAGCTAGCTCTCCTTTCTATTCCTATTGACAGACGATCTTGGACTGGCCTTGAAGCTGTCCTTCTGGGTGGCCATCGCTGTGATCACAGCCCGACAACCCATCTCCTTTCCTCCGCACAGATCCTCATGTCTGCTTTCAGAAGGAGAGTGGACACATTCAGCCTGGATGTCAAACACCACAGTCGAGGAAACATTGCAACTCCCCAAAATATATGGATTCCTAAGCTAGCAGCAGCCATATGTAGGACTTCACTGTTTTCATCTGGGGAAAGCATTCCCCTTCTTAAATTAATGGCTTGGTTATTTGTAACTATTCCTTTTAGGGAAAAAAAAAAAAAAAAGGATCTGAGATGCTAAATTTGGAGTAGGACAGCTCAACTCAAGGGACAGTTACACAAGCACTGCAGAAACAAAGTAAACTGTATGGTCCCGTTTTTCACTGTTGACCTCTTGAACCCAAATCCAAATCCCTTTCCCATAAATTTACATTCCATATATTAATCGATTCTATCACCATCATTATCACTTCTTACCAATAGCTTCTTCAAATGCAAATAAAACATTTTTCCCTTGGTCTATTAGTTGTTTGGCTCTGTTTCCCATCCACTTAAAGCCAGTTAATGTTTCCTAAAGGGAAAATCCAAAAATAAAGAAAGGGCTCAGACCTATGGAGCAAAAGAAAGGGAAAGGAGCACATCTCACCCACTCCTTACCTCAAAATGAAAACCCTCCTTTAAGGCAATGGCCCGCAAGATTTTGGAGGACACAGTGCTGGATAACATGTACGTGTCTTTGAGGGCACTGAGATCTTGGTTCTTTTCTTTCCAAGAGGTAAAGAGCCACCAGCCCAAAAGAGCTCCCAACTCATTGCCTGAAAACACTTTCCATTCACCACTGAAAGAAAAAGCAACCTTTTCATTCCAGAGATCCCAAGGAAAACATTAAGAGTCAGTGGGACAAGACAACATAAACAAATGTGGGTCACAATGGTGTCTGCAAGACTATTCTTGTTATTCACCACCTTCAAATAACTGGTCAGAAACGTGACCGCCACTTCACAGACATCTGAATAGCTACCATGCATCAGTCAGTTTGCTTGCACAAAAATCCTATCTTTGAGTATAAAGTAAGAACACCAGTGATGATACTTAATGTTTTTATTTTAGTCCCCTGCAAAGGTTTTGGTTTTAAACATACCAGGAATATGCTGGCAAAATCCCCTCCAAGCATTAATGAAGTTTGTGTATCTCACTTTGGACAGGTCCATATTGCTGATTCTAGAGGGTGAAAGCTAAGCATTCTTTAAGATCAAGCTCAGTACTAAAACTGACCACCAGAGAGCAGATGTGTAATACATGTTCTTTTCTGGAGAGCAGATGGCTGGGAGGTAAACCTCACCTACGGCATTGCATCATGTTTACTTAACTTTCTAAGAACTGTTACAGAATTTAACCATTTTTATTATAATCTAAAACCCTAATCCTTCATTGGCGCCCCACTGCCCACAAAACATCACACACATTCATTTGCCACATGAAACTACTTAGACTTGTTTTCCCACTTACTTGCTACTCCTATGTCGATGGTCAAACTTGTCTCAAAAATTGTGTCAATATGCCAAAGGGATCCCTCTCTGGTCTTCTCACCTCAACATTTCCTGGAAAGTCCAGCTCTTTACAAAAGCTTTGGCAAATAGCGGACTACAAAGCCAGCACCCAGCAAAGTGCTGTGCTCTCATTAGATACTGAGTCTTTAATTCTAATAAAATCAATTTTAAAACAAGGCAAGAATTATAAATAGTAATTTCAATTCCAAACACATACTGGGTTGATTTACTCTGCTTTCTGTTTGTCGCTCGTGACCCACAGATCAGCGGCTTGCTTTCTAACAGGGGACTTGATAGAGGGCTCAGGGACATGATAATGGGAAATATTTCCAAATAGGTCCAGTCTCCCCAGAAACATTTTACTTCTGAAAATATCATTGTTTATATTTTCTATTATATAGATCATCACAATTAATTTTACCTGTCTTGCTTTTCTGCTACAGCAAGTCTATCAGCATCTGGGTCATTTGCCAAAACAATTTTGGCCTTGGTTTTGTTGGCCAGACCAAAAGATAAAGTCTGAAAAAGAGTTTGAAAATGAAAGATTACTTAAATCAAGAATTGAGCATATTGCAGTCTTTAAAATCCTTTAGCTCTTTAAGAATGAAAAGAGGACCTTTCCTGAACTGGGGCTGAATTTTATTTCTTGAGTTGGTCCTGGATGGCCTCAAATTATCTTCCTAAACCAGAGCTCAGATGATGGGGCAATCGACATGGGACCCACACGTGCCTGTGTGATGAGCTCCACGTATGACGGCATATGTGGGGATGGACTGGTATTCCCAAGCTTTCACCATGGGATGAACCTCACAACTGACCCAAAATAAACCAACTCACTGAATATCATCATTACCCTAACCTTTAAAAAGTTTACAGGTACCATAATTTAAACAGCACTTCATACCAGAAAAAAAATCACAAGGTATAAAAATCATAATGTGATAAGCCTCCATTCCATTACTGTTTCCTTCTGGCATTACATGGCAAAATTAAATTTAGATTAAATTAATCAAGTTAAATTTAACCACCATTTAAATTTTAGCTTTCAATTCTTGATACTAGGTTGGCTAATTTGAAAGTTCCTTTAAGAAATTAATAACCACTAAGTGTAAATATTTCCAATGATGAAGACATTTTTTTCTTCAGCACACTGAAAACATATAAAAACTTGTTTTGCTTGTTATTCATAGTTTTGAATATAAAAGGCAGATTTTATGATTTCAAAAAAATAGATTTACCAAGACGCCTTTTCCCTCTTCGGGATTTGGGTATTTCACGGTTGGAAACTCGGGATCAGGATCTTTCTGTTCGGGAACAGCCTCAGGAGGAGCAAAATCAAAGGCTTGGAAAGCTGACTGCACAAAGTCATGACCCACGCCGTGCACAGAAGTGTGCACAAACTTCACCGTGGTCTCCTTGTTCACGCTCCTAGAATCAGACACATCATGAACAGTGATAGAATATACATATACGGCTCTCAAAACCAGAAGGCGTGCAAAACCAGATTCTTAAGAATGGAAGAAACTGATGGAATAAGAAAGTCCCAAGGAAAATAAATATCTTTCTTAACTCCATTAAAAAAAAATTAAACAAGACATATCCACCCTTCCCAAATATACACATACATCATCCCACAACACATTAGTGTTTTAAATCTTACTCTGCGGCTATTTTCAGCAGATCTGATTGCATTTAGATTTTGTTTTATGGTACGGCTTTCACTTGTAGGGTGGGATAAAAGAAAGCACCCCACGGGTCAGGTTCCGGGCCAAGACTTGTGGCTCCCCAAAGCAGTCCAGAGCTGGGCTTGTGCCACCTCCAGGGCTCTGCATGCTCTTTACCAGTTTCACAATTAATTTTCAGAATGTTCCTTTTAACTAAATGAGACGGACTATCCCATACCAAATATCCCATTAAAAATAAAACACTATCAAGTAACAATGCTGTTTGGCAAAGTGCCATGTTCTAGGGACTTAATATAGAATAATAATATACATAAAAATAAAAATAGAAATCACATAAAGGTAAGCATAAGACTGTTAAAAATTCCAATGCTGACTGCTAGAACTTGTTTTTTCTCCATTTCTTTTGGAAGTCAATAAATGAACAGGTTCTTTAAGAACAAAAACAAGAGTATCCTTGAAAATAAAGTATACCTGGAAAAATAAACATGCAGGATTAATGAGAAACATATTTTAGAATATTGAAATTCATTATAAACCTACAGTAATTAAAAGTTTATCACCAGAGATGGAAAAAAAAAAAAAAAAAAAAAAAGGCAGATTAAGGAACAGAATAGATAGTCCAGAAGTAGATATTTTCAAAAGAGAAATGTGTATGAGAAGCAGTAAAGCACAGAGATTAATTAACATGCTCTAGAGACAGACTAACTGAATTTGAATCCTGGGGCTCTGCCACTTATAAACTATGTGACCACTGGCTATTTACTTAACTCCTGTTTTCTCATCTATAAAATGGCAATACACCAGAACCTACCCTCAGCATGAGTGTGAGAATTAAAATGAGATTTAATTAATTAATACAATGTGAAGGGCCTACAGTAGTTTTATCTGACATACAATAAGCACTCGATTAATGTTAGAAATTGTTTGATAAAGGTGGCATTTCCAATCGGTCAAAAAAAGAAAGATTCTTCAATTTACGGTTTTATGCAAATCCTTGAGGAGGGAACTAATCTGGTTTCCTTCACACTTTACAGAAAATCTTCACACTTTACACAATATTAAAAATCATCAATGACTCAAAAGATTTAAACATTACAAAATGTAAACATGAAGTTCTAGAAAAAAACAAAGGGGTTTTTTTCTTTTATTCTTGGAGTAGATTAAGTCTTCCTAGGTATGATATAAAACCCACAAGCCATAAATTAAGTGACTGATAAATATTTTCAAAAGTTTTTAAAAGTCCCAATATAACAAAATAACAAACATAACAAAATAAAAAAGCCCAAATATAAAAACAGAAGGGAAAATAATATTTGAATTAAAGAATAGTTTTCTATATAAATAAGAGGTTTTACAAATAAAAAAGATAAATACCTAGAAAAATATAAATCAAATAACTACAAAAAATGTATTCATAATTAAAGAATACAAATAAAAGTGAGCTATTACTTTCATCTACCAAATTGGTAAAAATTATGAAGTTTGATAGTACCCAGCGTAGGTAAAAATGTGTGGATCATATACTGTTATATACCATTGGTGGGAGCGTCAAATTGTGTTAATATTTTTAGAAAGCAATTTGTTAACTGCTAACAACTTTATCAATGCATACACAATTCTGCTGACAGAAATTTATCCAATGGATATATGCAAACCAGTACTCAAGGAATTGTGCATAAGAATGCTTACTTCAGTGCGACTTGGAATAGCAGAAAAGTGGAAAACCCCTAGTCTTTGCGAGGTTAAATCAGAGGGGCAGAATGAAAGTTCACAGATATTTTGTTTGGATTATCCACAATTTTAAAAAATGGGTCACAATATTTAGAAATCAGACCAGGAGATTTCACATATAAAATCTAGGTTTCCAGTTTCTCTTGAGGGAAAAAAAACAGATATTCAGCCAACTCTGGACTCACAATCCCGCAGTACAACACTCAGCTAGCAACAAGAATGGCTGCTCCCTTTAGATGAGATTTGGGTTCTACATTCTACACAGGAGTCGCCACTCCCAGGTGACCTAACAAATAGATTATTAGAGACCACCTAGAAATTCCTTTTCTTTAATCAGTGGTTTCTTGCAAGGGAGACAACAGAGAGTGGTGGGACCTGGAGAATATTGGAGAAGGACAATCCTATCATTCAGCTGGTGTGCTTCTTACTGCCTATCACTTGGATGTATCAAGTCTGTGTCACTGGCTTTAATAAACAGGTAAGCATCCATTAAAATGAATGGGAATTATATTGGGAGCTACTGATGATTCACTTAGGATAGGTTGTATGATGTGTGAATAAAACTGTTTAAAAAATACACAATAGAGGGGACTAAGGGGTATGGGAGGATTTGGGTTGTCTTTTTTCTTTTTATTTCTTTTCTGGAGTAATAAAAATGTTCTAAAATTGAAAGAAAAAAAAAAATGAATGGGTCAGTTCTACTAGGCGCTAACAGAGAAAAGTATCCAACCCAAATTAACTGGGGGAAAAAGGCGTAGAACAAACTATACAAACACTACATTCCTATTTATGTATGTGAAATACACTGTACATATATCTACTTTTATACGCACAGAAAAAAAATTGGAAAGACATATGATGAAAATGTCAATGTTTCATATTTGACATCTTTTGTCAAGTGACTTTTCATGTACATAAATATATATTTACACACACATACACACATATATACATACATACATATGTATATGAATCTACAGCAAGGATCAGCAACACATGGCCATGGGCTGACCATCTGTTTTTGTAAATAAAGGTTTTTTTGCATTCACTCCTTTATCTACGGCTGCTTTTTCTGCTACAATGGCAAAATGAGCAGTTGTGACAGAATGCATGTGGCTGGCAAAGCCAAAATATCTACTGTCTGACCCTTTAAAAAAATTTGCTAACTCCTGATCTTCAGCCTCTAAATCAGATGCAGCTACAGTCTATGTACCAATTAAAAGAAAATGTAATGAAACTGATAAAATTTGGGCTGATTAATTCAATTCACTTCAAGGTGAGTGAAGACAACTCATTTACCTACGAAAACAGTATTTCTTAAGGTCTTCAAAGTAGTCTTTATAGACGGAAGCACTCGGGTCATGAAGAAGTGAACTGCCATCAATCAGAGAATCGTCCCAAGCTTTAGGCCATGGCTCCAGATTTTCTTCAATAGCTTGAGAAATCCCTTTATCATGAGGAGAGATGATCTGAGCTCCATTATCCCAGTAGACCTAGAGAATGCAGTAACATATCCAGAAGATGTTAGGCTTAATGGGAATAAAGCCTCAGTGACCTGTGCTTCCAAATAGTAAAGGTATCAGATTTACACAGAAGGAAAAAAAAAATTAAAATACCTTGTAACCGTTATCCTGTTTTGGATTATGGGAAGCAGTTATCATGATTCCAGCACAAAGTTTCAAATGCAATACTGTGTAGGGCTGCAATATAGATAACAAGACCAAACGTTTTTAAACAAAAAATTAGATATGCTTAAACTGCCTATCATATGATGTTTATTTGAACCAACTTATTCTCTTTTAATAAACATAATATCACATATAACGTGTAATTCAATATTTTTTGTGCCACACCCAAGTACTATAATCTTATTAACCTTAGAACTAACTAGCTGCTCAAAATTCCAGGATGTAAACTGAAATAAGAAAGGTGACTGATTTTCTAGGTGCCTTTTTCTCATTCTGTCTTTTATTGATAAAGCTGGGAAACTCTTCAAACAAAAAGACTGCTTAGTCTTTCATTGCACATTCTTTTAAGCCTTCTGCTGGGGACAGGAGCTTTTGATTTCAATTTTTCCCCTCCAACTGATTACCCTTCTCTTCTTTCCCCCTACTTGCTTTTAAGGAAAAGATTGAGGAAAAAAAGTTGAAGAAATGGAGTATTCTTACAGCTCATTTATCTCCCACTCCAGGCTTAAAGATCCTTCCCTTATATTTCCACCTAACTCCAATCTTTATAAGACTACTTTCCAAAATGGGGAGGGGTAGATGTATTCCCCTTATAGATGCATATTAGATTTACTACACACAGACAAACTGAGATTTAAACATTTGTCCCTCTCCTTCCACCAAGAATCACTGCAATTATTTGTCCTCTTAGGAGTATGTCACATACCTCAGGTGTGTTGGGCAAAGAAAAGGACCACCCCACGGTGTTGGAAAACGTTTATGAGACACTAATTTAATTCATGTGTCTGATTTTAAAATAATAGCTTATCTAGTATAGAACACAATGAGGATTTTTAAGATATTACAATTCTCCATCAAATAATGAAAGCTGAACTAAGTTTTGATACTTGAACTCATGACATTGAATGGTCTACTGGATTAGTTATGGTCTAGGAGGTGCCGCAGCTACCTGTTAGTGCACTGGAGAATGGCAAACCTAGAACTAGTGTAACTTCTCCTATATTTACACTGTCTCATTTTTGTTTGATGTAAGTAACTGCAATAGAATCATGTTTGCAGCTTAATTTCTAAAAATATATATATTCTCAGCATCTGACTCTACTCTTAAAAGTTCTGTCTACTTAAATCTAACAGCTGTCACGGTACCTACTCACCACTTCTTTCTTCAGATTTGATAAAAGTCTTATTAAAACATGCCAAGTATGCTTTTTGTACCGTTCATGATTAGTATTTAGAGTGAGACATTTTTTATAAAAAGCTGGTTCACCAACTTCTCAAAGATATTCATCATATGATAAATTTTGAGTTGATTTCAGATTTAGACCCAAGAAGTTTTCTAATCGTAATAGTTTGGAAAAAATGAACTGCAAACCAAATTAAAAAACAAAAACAAAAACATTTTGCTAGCTTGCTAAGATTATCCTTAAAATGAAAGCAAAAGGGAAACTGCACTTTTCTAAAGTCAATTCTCATGAATCAGAAGTTGAGTATCAGTGAAATATTACTAGGATGTGGAAGAAATATTCCTGGATAGAAAAGAGAATGCCTGATAAACACCAAGGAGCATTTTAGTCATTCGAATACCCAAATCCCGACACAAAATACTGTTAAATGGAGCCATGTCCAATTCCCAATCTGGTGACACGAAATTATAAAAGGATACAGTTACTTACCACAAAGGGAGTTGGGGTTATATTAGAAAAGAGGTACACAGGAATGCCCTGACTGATAAATGTGGTTGCAGCAAGTCGGGCGAACCTAGAAACGCAAAGGGAAATGGGGAGAGTTGGACAGTAGAGTGGTCAGGGCTGCCGTGATGGTAAAGGAGGAAACGAATGCCTGAACACTTCTTTAGGCCAAACACAGCATCCAGATCAAGACAAACGTTTATTATAAATTTGCCTAGAATATCAAAGGAAGCTTAGGCATCATCTCATTGCACTCCGTTGCTTTACAGAAAGGAGAAACTAAGACTGGGAAAGGCCAGGCAACTTGCCCTGTGTCCAGCACTTAGCAGCTGAGCCGGGCCTGTACCCAGGCCTCTGAACACTCCTCTATCTAAGTGGTTCTCAGCTGGGCGGATCCCCCACCCCGGAAACATGTGAATGTCTGCAGGCTTTGTTGCTTGTCTCACTGGGAAAGTGGGAGGAAGCAGGTGCTACTGGGTAGAGGCCAGCGATGCTGCTAAATACCCCGAATGCACAGGGCAGCCTCTCACAACCGAGAATCGTCAAGCCCAGTACAAAGTCACATGTCGGCAGTGCTGAGGCTGAGAGCCCAGGACCAAGCCTATCACAATCCAGTATACACCCTGCAGACTAGCATTTGATCAGATGTTGTCTTATACAAAATCATTAGGAACCCAGAAACAATCTTTATACATCTTGGCTCCAATCAGACTATAAGCCCTTAAAATATAATACTCAAATTTCTGACATGTTTCTCAACTTCCACAGCAATTGGCCTAGGACAAAACACAGAACACAGCATCAAATCTTTCTTCATGTTTCATACTTTACCACAAATAAATGAGCAATTCACTTCCAAAGAACGACTCTGTGCCATTACAGGATTAAACCAGCAGATCATTCACTCCCTCCCTAAATATTTCTTGGGCACCAGCTCTGTAGAACACTATTCTGGGAGCTGGCTGGGTATAAAGAGAAGATCTGTGTACTTTAACAATTCAAGTGTCAAAATTCCTAAGATCAATAGTAATATAAAAATGTTTTTGACGGTAAAATAAAAAAAGTTTTTAAATAGGGGAAAGTCATAAAAATAAAATCCAGCAAAACAATTTTAACTAAAAAGTGACTAAAATCCACACTATATTCAGTAGAAGGCACAGACGTCACTATTACCCTCATGAAATATTTACCATGTCTTTAGGATGACTTTAATAAAGGAAGATCTTAAAAGCTGGCAAAGGAGGCACTCAATGTGAAATATGATAAATATATATGTGATATATATATATGAGCTAACCTACAAATATGCACAAAAATGACTCATGTTCTCTGCATATGCTTAACAGTTGTTTACATTCCCCAACAGATATTTAAAATTTGAAGATTAAAGAACTAATAAACATTTGTTTAGGTAAAGTTCTACAACTGCGGTACTTTCCAGCTCTTCAGTAAGATTCCACTTGCCCATCATGAATATTTTACCATGAATTGGTTTAATACTGATTCTCTGATCTCTAAATATCTTGCACATTGTAGATGATATAAAGTAGCACATTTCATCTTATCAAACTCTGGGACTTGAACCATAAACTTGAATAAAATCAGTAACATCAGTCACTTTAAGGAATTGATATGCTCTAAAGCCAGAGCAAGAAATATCTTCACCTTAATTGATAATGTCAACATATACCAAGGATGTGTCAGTATAAAATAAAGAAATTTGAGAAGCTGATCAGGAAGAGCTAGCCATATATATACACTGTGCCTGCCCTGGTCAGAGGATGCAACACATCCCTGTGTCAGGCAGAGCATGCTCGCGATCCAGTTCTTTGAACAGCTAAATTTCTCACTGTAAAATGATAAACTGATAGGACTGTGATTCCAGTTGATACTATACCACTCTCTTATGGATGTAGTTCATGTACATCCATCCCAGAGAGCTACACCTTCTCTCTTGGTTTACTGACTAAAATCACAACTTTAAGCTTGCAAAAGTGAAACTAAAACTATCTTAGATGCCATCCCTGAGTCCAGTCTGGGGGCTGATGTCATTTGATGTTTTTTGCCCTGGCCAAACATTTGTTCCTCTCAATGCTTTCTCTGAGATTAGAAGCTCCTGAAGCAAAAAGACTAGGACTCTATAAATGCATTGATATTAGCATGGCCTTACAATTAAAGATATGACTAAGACATGTTCTGAAATGATTAAAAAAATTCATTATAATAAGGAAAGTATTGAAGTAAAAAAGAAGGTCATGGAACATGGGCCAAACTCAGCTGGCTGCCTATTTTATAAACAAAGTTTAATTGGAACACAGCCATTCCCACTCATTTGCATATTGTGTAGGACTGTTTTTGTGCTATAACAGCAGAGTTGAGTAGTTGTAAAAGACTGTATGGCCCACAAAAATGTGAGCTATTTACCATCTGGCCCCATTAGAGATAAAAATTTGCTGATCCCTAGAGGGGGCATCCTTAGATTAAATCATGGTTTCTCCTCCAACTTTGTGATCTCAGGGCAAAGAGATAATAGTACATAACTAACATGTTGTTTAGGATTAAATGAGTAAATATCTAAGTGCCAATCCCAAAATCAGCACACAAATGAGTGCTGCTATTATTATCATCACCATCATTCAACTATGGTTACCTAAGAGAGAGTCCCATTGGTTTGGGAATTACAAGAATGCAGCTTGGAACATGTGTTCCAGAATGGAAGCAGATCGTGAGGCTTATGAACAGCAGCAGATACAAAAATTTACGTAAAAGAAAGAAAGTAAGAGGGAGGCAACTACAACTTTCAAAATTTCTGCATTTAGATGGGTATTAAATTCTAAACCATCTAAATAATTTTGTGTCCTGAACCCAAATATAAAACCAGAATTTTTAAAAGCTGAAAACCAAATTTACCCACCATTTTTATATTTAAGCAGTTTAGCTAACAAATACAATTAACAGTCAAGCTATTAAAATGGTATTTAAAAATAAAATCACATTCTTAGGAAATATACATGGAAATATTAAGTGTTCAAGGAACATGATTTACACAACTTACTCTCAAATGTTTAGGAAATAGATATATGGATAGATAGATAATGGACAGACAGACAGATGGAAGGATGGGTGGATGGACAGAACGATACAGTAAATGAGGCAAAATGTTAAAAGTTGGTGAATCTGGATATCTGAGTGGGGGGTATGCTGAAGTTCCCTGTTTGGGTTTTGTATAAGTTTTGCAAGTCTCCTATAAGTTTGAAAATATTTCAAAATAAAAATAAATAAAATCACAAAATACACTACAAAAAAATAATTTCCTAAAAATGTTTAAATACCTTCTGCTGCTGCCTCCACTTGCTGGATGAGCTCGAGCATCAAAGCTGATGACTACGCCTCTTTGCTTCAGGTCACTGAACTGTTTTTCCAAGTATCTGCAAAATCCCTAAAAATTCCCCACAGAGTCAAAGAGTATATACATTTAACACATGCTGTATATGAGAAAATAGCAGCTCTTACTTATTGTCTGTCTGTATGTAACAAGCATTGTGCTGGACATCTTTTTTAATGCAATTTTATTGAGATATAATCACATCACATACAATCATTCGAAGTATACAGTCAGTTATTCATAGTATTGTCATATAGTTGTGCTTTCATCACCACAAACTTTGAACATTTTCATTACTCCAAAAAATAAAATTAAAATTAAAATAAAAAAGAGCATCCAAAACCTCCCATTCCCCTCCTCCCCTCATTGTTCATTTACTTTTTTTTAATTAAATTCAGTTTTATTGAGATATATTCATCTACCATACAATCATCCATGGCATATAATCAACTGTTCACAGTACCATCATAAAGTTATACATTCATCACCCCAATCTATTTTTGACCCCTTTCCTTACACCAGAAAGAAGCAGAATAAGAATAAGAAATAAAAGTAAAAAAGAACACCCAAATCATTCCCTCCCATCTCACCCTATTTTTCATTCAATCTTTGTTCCCATTCTTCTACTCCTCCATCCATACATTGGATAAAGGGAGTCCGATCTACAAGGTTTTCATAATCACACTGTTACCCCTTGTAAGCTACACTGTTCCACAATCATCTTCAAGAGTCAAGGCTCCTGGGTTGGAGTTTGGTAATTTCAGGTATTTACTTCTAGCTATTCCAATACATTAAAACCTAAAAAGTGTTATATATATATTGTGTAAGAGTGTCCACCAGACTGACCTCTCAACTCCATTTGAAATGACCTCTCTGTGCTGGACATTTTAAATCTATTATCCCAAACCTTAGATTAACTTTGCCAAGGAATCCCATTTTTCAGATGGCAAAACTAAGACTCAGGAGAAGCCAAGTGACTTGCCCAGTTTCAGACACATGAGTAGTGGAGGCTGGGTTTTGAACACAGTCTGATTAGAGAGGATTTAGTGTAAGGTTGTCAGCTAAAGCTGCTCCCGAGAAACTGAAAACAAAGCCAAAAAAGATGGGCGGGGAAGGATAAACCTTCAGACAAAATAGTGCAACCAAAAGGGAAAGGGGGGACAAAGAGAAAACAGGCTGAAGAGGCTAATGAAAAAAACTTTACTAAAGAGGATTTGCCTGCAGAAAATGGAAAAACCAACAATGAGGAGAGTCCAGCCTCTGATGAAGCCAGAGAGAGAAAGAAGTGAAGTCTGATTAACATGTCTTAGTGGTCTCTGCATCTCCCTTCTTGGAAAATCCAGAGGAATACTTTTTATTTTTATTTTTTATTTATTTTTATCAACTATTTTGTAAATGCAAGTTTTTTAGTAACTCTAGAAACATTTTAAAGAGGATCAGAATCTTACCTCATCCCATTTTTTAAGTGTAAATGCTCTCTTTTTAAGAGGTGAAATCATTTACTGGTTGTTTATTTTTTGGTACAACTAGAAAATAGTGGGATATTGAATTATGGGAGGCGCTGATTATCTTGGATGTCAACTTAACATTCCATAGTTGTGGGGTAGGGAGGGAAGCAGTTTTTATTTTCTATAATGCAACACACACTAAATGGCAATTTATAGTCAGTCATGCATTTAATATATCTTAAATATTTTAAATTACTTCTATTCTAACCCACCCCACCCCCTTTTTGTGGTAGAAACATTTCTTAAAGGAAGCCATTCCCTGATCTTGTCTCTACCTGTCAGAATTGTGTGTATTCTATAACATCTTTGGTAATGAAAGTTCAGTTTTCCTAATACTTTGTTTTGTGCTGTGAAAGACTGGAAATCTGAATATGTAATGTGCATGATATTAAATTGTGAATTAGCGGGACTTAGCTACATAACAGCTTATCAACATTTGAAGAGACTGGTACTTGATACCTTCCTTCTCTTAAGGAAAATCTGCCTCCAAATTTTAAGCCAAGAAGTCACTGGAATAACTTCAGAAAAGAATTATAACTATATGACCTTTTAGATTTTGGGTAACTGAGAATTATGTACAAATGGTTCATAACATCTCTTTGCTGACTCTCAAAACAACCAAAAACAATTTCAGTTACGAAAGGCAAAAATTATATAACAGAATAGGCTCTTGGTAATTCTGACAGAAAAGCTTTTCAGCGTTGGTATCTGTACAATCATGGCAAAAATTACAAGACTATAAAAGTCGGTCAGCTTATAATGGAATGAAATCTCCATGGGGTAATCTGTCTGTTTCAGTCTTTACAATATCCCCAATGTCTGGCAGATAATAGGCACTCAACATATCTGTTAAATGAATGAATGAATGATGGGTGCTGTATGAGTTTTGAAATAAGTATTGCTTCAACCAACTGCACAAGCCTTACTTTTTAGAGTACGTGCCAGTTTGAATGTATTACGTCCCCAAAAACGCCACTTTCTTTGATGTAATCTTGTGTGGGCAGCCATATCAGTGTTGACTACATTGTAATTCTTTGAGTGTTTCTATGGAGATGCGCCCCACCCAACTGTGGGTGATGACTCTGATTGGATAATTTCCATGGAGGTGTCACCCTACCCATTCAGGGTGGGTCTAAATTAAATCACTGGATCCATATAAATGAGATGACAAACAGAAGGAACTCAGTGCAGCTGTGAGTGACATTTTGAAGAGGAGCTACAGCCAAGAGGGTCACTTTGAAGAATGCACAAAAGCTGAGAGTAGCTGCAGATGAGAGACAGTTTGCAGACGGCCATTGAAAGCAGACTCTTGCTCTGGAGAAGCTAAGAGAGGACAAACACCCCAAGAGCAACTAAGAGTGACATTTTTGAAGAACTGCAGCCTAGAAAGGAACATCCTGGGAGAAAGCCATTTTGAAACCAGAACTTCAGAGCAGATGCCAGCCTCGTGTCTTCCCGGCTAACAGAGATTTTCCGGACTCCATTAGCCATCCTCCAGTGAAGATACCCTTTGTTGATGGACACTTTATGGCCTGAGGACTATAACTTTGTAACCAAATAAACACCCTTTTATAAAAGCCAATCCATTTCTGGCGTTTAGCATTCTGGCAGCATTAGCAAACTGGAACAGAGTAAATGATAATGACTCTCTGTGCCTAAGCAGGACCATATGATATGCCAAGAGTTAAAATAAATTAAGTGCCACCAAATACAAAAGGGGCCTGGGGATATATTGAGAGTAACTAAGAATTATAAAATAAACATGGTACCTGTGTTGTCTGAATGATGGTCAAGTCGTTCATTTGAGAAATTCCGGCCCCCATAGCAGCTCGAAGCCCAGCTGTCCCAAACTCCATGCGGGCTCCAAAACATTTTTGTAGTTCTTCTTTCTTACCTTCTGTAACTAGTTGTTTTACTGACTCTAAAGTTAAAGGATTCTGCAA
The DNA here is from genome assembly GCF_015220235.1 of Choloepus didactylus. Taxonomy (NCBI): domain Eukaryota; kingdom Metazoa; phylum Chordata; class Mammalia; order Pilosa; family Megalonychidae; genus Choloepus; species Choloepus didactylus. The sequence goes on along the minus strand of NC_051309.1, from coordinate 40,470,523 downwards.
AACAGAAATGTATATACCAGATACTGTCAGGTAAATAAGAGAATGAAAAATCTGAAATACAAAAAACAAAAACAAAAACAAAAAAACACCTCAACAGTAGTTCTAACCTATAGGGAAACCAAGACATATATTGCCTTTTCAATTTCCTGATACTTTTGAAATTTGAAGTATGAAGTCAGTTTGTTGGGCATTAAAATATAAGTATTGGCAGGTCTGGGTCCGGGTCTCTGAGGTTTTGTAGCCATGGCTGACCACGTCATGCTCTACAATGGCGCCAAGATGCCCAGGTGTCTGGGCACCTGGAAGTCCCCTCCAGGCAAAGTAACAGAGGCTTTGAAGGTAGCTATTGATGCTGGGTACCACCACATTGACTCTGCCCACGTGTACCAGAATGAGAACGAGGCGGGGGTGGCCATCCAGGAGAAGCTCAAGGAGCAGGTGGTGAAGCACGAGGACCTCTTCATCGTCAGCAAGCTTTGGTGCACGTACCATGAGAAAAGCCTGGTGAAAGGAGCCTGCCAGAAGACGCTCAGTGACCTCAAGCTGGACTACCTGCACCTCTACCTTATTCACTGGCCTACAGGCTTTCAGTCTGGGAAGGAGTTTTTCCCATTGGATGAGGCAGGCAATGTAATTCCCAGTGATAGCGATTTTGTGGACACGTGGGCAGCCATGGAAGAGCTGGTGGATGAAGGGCTGGTCAAAGCTATTGGAGTGTCTAACTTCAACCATCTCCAAATCGAGAGGATCTTAAACAAACCTGGCTTAAAATATAAGCCTGCAGTTAACCAGGTCGAGTGCCACCCGTACCTAACTCAGGAGAAATTACTCCAGTACTGCCAGTCCAAGGGCATTGTGGTGACTGCCTACAGTCCCCTTGGCTCTCCTGACAGGCCCTGGGCCAAACCTGAGGACCCTTCCCTACTGGAGGATCCTAGGATCAAAGCAATCGCAACCAAGCATAATAAAACCACAGCCCAGGTGCTGATCCGGTTCCCCATGCAGAGAAACCTGGTGGTGACCCCCCAAGTCAGTGACACCTGAGCGCATCACTGAGCACTTTCAGGTGTTTGACTTTGAACTAAGTAGTGTGGATATGACCACCTTGCTCAGCTACAACAGGAACTGGAGGGTCTGTGCCTTGATGAGCGCTACCTCCCACAAGGATTACCTTGATGAGCGCTACCTCCCACAAGGATTACCCCTTCACTGCTGAGTTTTGAAGCTGTGGCTGCCAGCTCTTCCCCGAGTAACCTCCTGTTTTTCCTGTCTCCTTTTTTCTTGCAAATGTGGTGTGACCTGAGTCCCCAACAGTGCATTAGTAGCCTGATGACTAACCAGCAGGGGTTTGCCCAGCTGGATGGGGGGTCTGAAGAGCAGTATCTGTGGATTAAAAGTCTCTTCCAGTTTTCTTTGCCCTTTCTTTTTGCCTAACTAGGAAATACAACTTTGAATACTCTTTTCTGACCAAGGAGAGGTAAAATCTATAATGTCAAAATAGTGCCACTAACAGCTGGGTTTTTGACTGCTTGGAATTGTATTCCTTTCAGCCAGACTTCTCCTTGCCTCAAATAAAAAGTGCTTTTGTGAGCCAGAAAACAAAACAAAACAAATCAAAAAAAAGTAAGTATTATTTTATTTTTTATCACGGCAAGCACTTTTGGAGAAATAGACCAAGCACCTGTTTCAGAGTACAATACCCAGAATAGAATCCCAGCCCCATCACTTACTGACCCCATGAATTTGGGCAAATGATATTGCTTTTGAAACTCTCAGTTCCTTCATCTGTAACATGGGAACAACCTAGAACTTGTGTTACATGGTGGTTTTGAGGACTGAGCTAATAATATAAAACATCTGTCCCTGCTTGGCACGTAGTTGCAATTAGTTTTCTTCTAAAATTCCCTCAAACTTTCCCAGAGAATGATGAGATTAATTTAAACCAAAACACTTCTTTTGTAGGTCTGTAGTTTGTACAATGCTTTCACATACCTGGTCAAATCATAATCTTGCAACAACTCCAAGAGACAGGCAAATAACAAAAACTCCATTTTACAGATGGGGAAGCCCTCTTTAGAGATTGAGCGACTTGCTTAAACTAACAAGCATTAACTTAATGCCTTTTCCACCATATTAACTGCTTCAAATATATACTAACAGGAATCATTTAAGCCCATTATATATCACCCTATTTTCTTAGTACAACAGTTACAGAAAACTTTAAGAATAGAGAAAAATGATGACAATCACATTAATTCCATAGCAGACTTTTACCTTAAACTTAAGAATTCAGGGCCACAATAGAGGAAATATTTCTACCTTACAGTCATTATGCAATTAGATGAACACTCAGGCTAGCCGTGGCCACATAATTAAACCTTGAAATGTTAGTGCAATAAAACTTCAGCTTTCTGGAATTAAGCCCACAATTACAGATGTTCCAGATCCAAGAAGAATCAAGTAAAACCCCACCCTTTCGGTTAAAAGAAATAGACACTGAGCAAAGAGCAATCTTTCTCCTTTCTCAGGTGCCCCCAACGAAGGGCTCACATCTCCTACAAAAAAGAAGCTCCAAAAATATTTGCTGAGTGAACGTGAAAACACAGAGACCTCAGGGTCACATCCAATATCTAGTGAGTCTCCTACTTATTGTGTAGATAAGGAAAATTCCAATTGACCTTTAATAAAAGACCAAGTAACCTGAGAGAAATCAAAGGAGACAGATAAGAACAAAAAGTAAAGCAGTCAGCAGAGATCAGAATCAGCTTGGGGATTACCAAAACCAGAACCAAAACCAACAGCAGAGAAAAGAACAGGGAAGACAGAGTGGAAGCTTCTGCAAGGAAGAGGGCAAGGCACCTCCCATCCCAGGGACCTCACCAACCTTAGGGGAAGCAGACGGGAACACCTAGCGGAGGAGGAGGGAAGGCTGCAATGCTTTAGCTGGAGCCCCCTTAGCTCATCCAAGGAAGATACAGCAGGAATGCAGGGGTGTCTTCCCCTCCAGATGCTAATCTCAAACCAGGGAATAAATTGGGAAAGGAAAGAACATGAGGAATGGTATAAATTCAAAAATAATAAAGGACACTATCCCCTCACCTCTACCAAAGGAGGTACTCTATATATACAGAGGCAACATTCTGTAGAAATTAGATTTTTATTTCTTCAAAGGAAACGTTTTAGGGAACAATGCATTACCAGCTCTGACAAAAAAAAATTCTAAGAACAGCAAGTTAATAAGGTATCACAAATGGAAGCGACTTCCTTTCATTAAGAAGCTCAAGGCTGTCTTTGGTAGAAAAGGAAAAACCACCCAACGAGTTGGTAGTAGCATCCTGGAAACAGGATCTGTGGACATTTTATTTACAGTGAGCAGAGAACTAGAAGGGCGATGACCCGGCCCCTGTTAAAGGGCTAGCAATATCATTCATTCATTCAACAAATATTTAGGCACCTAATTTGCACTGTCCCAGGCACTATATAAACCATGGAATTTAGTGAGGGGCAGGACTGGCTACCTAATTTGCAGAAGGGTGAGGCTCAAGTTAGAAAAGAGAGAGCGATGTCCGGAGCTAGGTCCCGGATTCTTTTCGCTCCAGCATCTAAGAGAGTGAGAGGAAAGAGGCTGGGAGTGGTGTCCAAGGGTTTCCCTCTCATCTTAGCAAAGTCAGAGTCCGGATGCAGGCTCCTGACCCAGAGAAACCCATCCTGGAGGACCCTCGTTTATAACCAATCTGGGAAAGGCGGACAGGAAGGCGGATCTGCAAAGGCCCCAGGTGTGAGAAGAACAGGCGGGCAAAGCCGTGCGTGGGGAAGTACAGCAGCGTGTTGAGGACGTGCCGGCGGTCAGAGTGACAGGAACTCCTGCGCGCCTCAAGCACGCAGAACCCCGACTCGCTCCCTTTGCAGCTCCGGCCGGCGCGGACAGCTGGCCTTGTCCCGGGAAAACCTTAACCAGGCAAACTCAGAACCTGCCATACGCAACCGGGCCCCGGAGGCCTGGCCGCTGCCGCATCCTCCTCCTCCGTCTTCCCTTGGAACCCGTGCGGCCCTAGGGGAAGGCGGGGAGGGAAGGGAGGAAGTGCCGATACTCGCTGCAGGAAACGCAGCGCCAGCGCGTGGGGAGAGAGAGGACCCAGGGCCTCCTCCAGGAGCTCTCAGCCCCTCGTCGCCCCTCACCTTGTCCCATCGCAGCCATCGGTCAATCTCCTGATCCAGCCGGGTGTCCACGCCAGGGTCGTTGCCTGCAGGAGCCGCTACAGCCGCCATCCCGGCGCAACCACTCTCAAGGCTGCAGGAGAACGCCCTTCCGGCCGGCTTTAGAGAGAAGGGAGCGGAGGCGGTGACCGGGGCGGAGCGAACCCGCTATTACAAAGCCCTCCAGGCTTGGCAAGTCCCTGGTGCGGCTCCGGGGTTGGGGGCGGGGGGGGAGTTGTTTGTGGGGCCCAGAGAGTGAGAATGTCTTCCCCACGACCTCTGAAGGGTCCCATCCATTCATCCAACAGCTATTTACTATTTCTACTGTGCGCCAGGTACCGTGGAGGGTGCTGGAATCCAGGATGACACGAGTGAGGATTCTGAAATTTATGTAGACATTCAGAGTTTGGAGAATAGGCAAGAAAATCTTGAAAAAGATCAAAGTGGGAGGCTCTAGAAAACAGAGCTATGGAACAGAATGGAGAGTCCAGAAACAAAACCACGTGGGTAGATAGTTTATTTCAGAGGTGGCACTACAGAGCAAGGGGAAAACACTTTTTTAAAATTAATGGTGCTGGGTCAACTGGAGGTCCAACTAGGGGAATGGGAAGGGGGGGAGGGAGATGGTTTGAAGCTATATGTCCCCCAGAAAAACATGTTCTTAAATTTAATCCATTCCGATTGGTGTGAACCCATTGTAAGTAGAATCTTTTTGATGAGGCTGCTTCAGTTAAGGTATGACCCACCTCAATCAGGATGAGACTTTATTCTGTTACTGGAGTCCTTTAAAAGAGAAGGAAATTCAGACACAGAGGGAGAAAGCCACAGGAAGAAGCTGAAATCAACAAAAACTGGAAGTTAAGGAAGAGACCAGGAAATGTTGCCATGTCCTTGTGGTGTGACAAGCTAAGGACCAAGGGTCTCCAGTGTCAGACCCCAGAAAAAAGAGTCTAACATATAGAAGGAATGTCTGATCCAGGAGCCCTGCTGCTTATCTCATAGATACCAGGTGTGCCATAAACTAAGGGTTGAAGGCTGTTTTAGAAATCCCAGTCACAGTAGCACCTAGACTCCAGGGGGCGGACAAGGCAAGATCAGATACACCCATAAGCCAAAAGGCCTACTTCCTCCACGTAGATAATATAGTGCACATCAAAGAAGAGTAGTGTGTTAGAACGCTAGTAACCAGTCAGCAGAAACTGATAAGCACTCACCCAATCGAGGCCCAGAACACACTGAGCAGGACCCTTCCCCCCCAACACCCAACGTGGGTTTTTCCTTTAAAAAATGCTGCTCTCAGAAAGAGGGCCGGAGCCATTTTTCCTTTCTTTCTTTTCTGATGGCTCCCACCTGCTTTCTTCCTCTAATAAACCTTAAACTCTCTACTTAGACCATGACTCTCTGCGTTTATGTGGATTCTTGAACGGCTCTGAACCGAACATCCAGCAGCCAGCCCCAGAACACCACGGGCTTGGGGATAAAGCATTGCCTCGATGATGCCTTGATTTGGACATTTTCCCAGCTTCAAAAGCATAAGCTAATAAATTCCCATTTTTTAAGCCAACCCATTTCATGGCATTTGCTTAAAGGAGAGGCATGAACGACATGTGCAAGAATGTTTCTAGCAGCATTATTGGTACAAACCCAAAATTGGAAACAACCAAAATGTCCATCAAAGATACAATGGATAAATACATTGTGGTATGTTCATACAATCAATAAATGAATCACGGTATATTCATATATCAATGAAAATGAACTACTACTCTGAGATTCATAAACATTTTGTTGAGTAAAAGAAGCTAGGTGCACACACCAAAAAATAATACTGGATCATTCTGTTAATATGACATTCTGGAACAGGTAAAACTATGGAGAAAGAAAACAGATCAGTAGTTTTCAAGGCTTGGAGGTGGGGAGAGGGAATAACTAAAGAGGGCACAGGAATTTTTGAGATGATGTAATTGTTCTACATCCTGACTGAGGTATTAGTTATACAACTATGTGCTTTTATTAAAACTCATAGAACTGTATACTATAAAGGGTAAAATTTACTGCATGTACATTACAACACCTTAAGATTTAAAACTTGAAAAATAAAAGGCCAAACTAATCTATCGAAGTGAGGAGAGTGGCTACTTTTGGGAAGGAGAGAGAGTGGCTTCTGGGGCCCTGGGACTGTTCTTTTTCTTGATCTGGGTGGTGTTTGCACAGGTGTGTTGTCTTATAAATTGGACATTTTCTTTATGTGTTCAATTTCAATTTTTAACAGTTTTTTTTAAATCCAGAATCTAGGATATGTAAGTCTAATGAAGGAGGCATACTAATCATATAATCACACACTTAACACATAATAACAAACTGACAAAATTGCTGGAAGGAAGGCATGGAATTTCCATGAGCATGCATGCTAACAGAGGCCATCCTTGTCAGGGAAGCTTCCCTGAGCTCTTAAAGTTTAGGTAGTGACATAAGGGAAGGATCGGGGTTAATGTTGTGGAAAAATGCTTTCCAGATAGAGAACTGCTGCCTGTGGTCCTCTTCCAGAATGGAAGAGCCTCAGAGAGAGTACAAACATGAAAGATGAGCAGCTTGGCTTCCCAATTGTTGTTGCAATTGTCTGCGATCTGCCAAACTTGGAGCTGTCTCCCCTCTGTGCACCAGACCAACCTTCTTTTCAATCACACTAGGGCAGAAATGGCAAGATACAGAGTCAGAAACCCCTCTCAAATGCCAGATTTCACCTAGATGGGGTGCAGCTTCCAGCCTTCTGCCAGGAGGAGGCTGAGGGAGTCTCCAAAAATTGAGCAGTTCCGGGCCTCAGAGTTCATATTGCTCATTCCGAGATGGGCACGGCTGCAGCCGAGTTACCGCTACAGTTCAAAAAGTGTGGGGAGCTGGGTGGTACGGGGGAGGAAGTATTTTGACACGTGTTAGTACTTTCTTCAGCAAAGAAATCATGGGCCAATAATGGTATTCTAGTTTGCTAATGCTGCTGGAATGCAAAATACCAGAGACGGATTGGCTTCTATAAAAGAGAGTTTATTTGGTTACACAGTCACAGTCTTAAGGCCATAAAGTGTCCAAGGTAACACATCAGAAATCAGGTACCTTCACTGGAGGATGGCTAATGGTATCCGGAAAACCTGTTAGCTGGGAAGTCATGTGGCTGGTGTCTGCTCCAAGTTCTGGTTTCAAAATGGCTTTCTCCCAGGACATTCCTCTCTAGGCCACAGCTCCTTTTCAAAATGTCTCTCTCAGTTGCTCTTGGGGCATTTGTCCTCTCTTAGCTTCTCCGTAGCAAGAGTCTGCTTTCATCAGCTGTCTTCAAACTGTCTCTCATCTCAGCTCCTCTCTCAGCTCCTGGGCTTTCTTCAGAGTGTCCCTCTTGGCTGTAGCAAGTTTACCCCTTCTGTCTGAGCTTATATAGTGCTCCAGTAAATGCATCAAGGCCATGCTGAATGGGCAGGGCCACACCTCCATGGAAACTATCCAATCAGAGTCATCACCCACAGTTGGGTGGGGCGCATCTCCATGGAAACACTCAAAGAATTATAATCTAATCAACACTGATAGTTTGCCCACACAAGATTGCATCAAAGAATATGGCTTTTCCTGGGGGACATGATACATTCAAACCGGCACAAATGGTATCCAATCAGAATGACTTTAACCTCACTGAGAAACCAGGGGGCAGGTTTCCCAAGATTCCTTTAGAGAAATGAGGAAAGCAAGCAAGCAAGATTTTTAAGTAAAGAGAAACTTTTAACAAGGAGCTGCCAAGTTGTAATAAAAGTCTCCTCCTTTACCTGGGCTGAAGAACAATGAACAATAGTCCCACTTTCTTATTCCCATTTTCTTCCCATGTGAAGTAAAAAAACAGTCCTTCTAAGGTTCTCTCAGGAATGTCTATGTGCAGGAGATTTGCCCAGGGGTCTCCCATAACAAAGATGCTGGCACTGGAGTTCTTCTTGGTTTTGACAATGATGCTATGGTGACCTGGAAAAGCTACTTTTTATGTCTGTGGAAGGCCAAATATAGAATAGTAGCAAGTTGGAGCAAGAAAGGCTCTTAAGGAACATCTTGGAACTCCTTGTTCTGTAGAGGAAATGGAAACATCGAAAATTTAAGAGCCTTTCTCCAAGACACACAGCCAGTCAAGGATAGAGCCAGGATTTTCATTCCCAGTCTCCTGATTTCCTAATCCAGGGTTCAATCCCCTGTTCCACCTTCTCGTAGAAGAGAATTCCATGAACTCTGGTAACCTGTGTCCATGAGATAGCAACTGACTCTTGATAAAAAAAACAAATATTTACCATCTCTGGCATTGATAACATTAGATGATGCTCAAAATAATTTGATTTGTTGGTGCATGCTCCCCTGCTGCCAAAAGACTGTTTCACATGTGGGATGTTCCCTTTTCCTTGGAAGCCTTCCCAACTTTCCAAACACCTCGTCAGCAATTCTACCAGTTCCGATGTATCCAATCTAGAAATTCTAAATTTTTTACTATGCAAAACTTTAAATGCTTACAAAAGTTGATCCCCATGTAACTATCACCTAGCCCATCTTGCTTCATCTACCCACTTCCCCTCCCATGTTAATTTGAAGAAAATTCCAGACATCATATTTCATCTATAAATATTATAGCATCTATCTCTAAAAGGTAAGGACACTTGAAAAATAACCACAGAACCATTATCTTACAAAAACTTTTAAGTTAATAAGTCCTTAATACCATCTAATGTCCACTTATTTTTCAAATTTTCAAATATCTAATAAACGTCTTTTGTTTTTTTTAAGTTTGCTTGAATCAGGATCTGAGTACTCCCACCAGTGGTTGATAAGTCTTTTAGGTCTCTTTTAATCAACTAGTTAAGGTAATCCATTTCCTTGCAATTTGTTTGTTGAGAAAGCAGTGTCCCTTTCCTGTAGGGTTTTCCACAGTTTGAATTTTGCTGATTGCATCTCTGTGGTGCCCTTTAGCATGTTCCTCTGTCCCCTGTATTTTCTTTAAAATTGGTTGTTGAATCTAGAGGCTTGATATGATTCAGGTCTTAGGGCCTGCAGAAGGCAGAATAGGGCCCCACCCCCCAAAAAACAAAGACATCCATGCACTAATCCCTGGAACCTGTGAACATGTTACCTTACATGGAAAAGGGTCTTTGCAACTGTGATTAAGTTCAGGAACTTGAAGTGGGGAGATAACCTGGATTATCTGGGTGGGCCCAGTGTAATCACACAAGTCCTTACAAGAAGGAGATAGCAGAGTCAAGGTGAGAGGGAGATGTGAGGATGGAAGCAGAGATGGGAGTGATGCAATTGCTGGAAGAGGACTGCAGACTAATATGGGTGGCCTCTAGAAGTTGGAAAAGGCAAAGACACAGATTCTCTCCTAGAATCTCCAGAAGGAATACAGCTTTGCCAACACCTTGATTTTTAGACCAGTAAGACCCATGTCAGATGAAGCTAAAACTTTGTGTTCTTTTGAGCCACCAATTTTGTGGTAATTTTTTATAGCAGCAATAGGAATCCAATACGGGGCACTTTTCAATGCATCTAATGAATTTGTTAAGTCCTTCTAAGTTTCCCTCGCCTTGTAGGTTAACAGTAAACTCAAAAAAAAAAAAAAAAAAAAAAAAGCCCTCCTTCAATTTTTTGCAACATTTGACCCTTTGAAGATCCCGTCTAATTTAAAATTTCCTCTCTTGGCTCTGATGTCATTATTCTCTCCTGCTTCTTCTTTCTAATCTTCTGCTTTCTCCTCGTCTGATGTTTCACACGACATAAAAGATTCTTCATATTCCAGTGCCTTCTGTATTCTCCAGACCCATTTCCCACTGCTCCTTCATTAGCACACTCTGTTCCAGCCAGCCGGATCATTCCTCCAAACCCTCCAGGCCATGTCACACCTTTTGGCTGTACATTCTGGTCCCCTCTGCCTGGAATGCTGTATAACTCCTTCCCTGTGCCTGACTGATTCCTCTTCAGCCTCTAAGGTTCAACTCAGGGGTTCCCTTCTCCAGAAGGCCTCCTCTGGCCCCTCAGTGTGTGCTGGCCTTTAGCATATGCCCACCCAACTCTTTTGTATGTTTTTGTTCCTCATTACCTGAGCACTCCATGGGGACATAGGCATGACATCTTTCACCTGTGTATTCCTGGTTTTGAGATGCAGCATAGCTGAGGGGGTTAAGAGCACAGAGAGATCAAACCTGGGTTCCAAGGCCAGGTTTCTGCCGCATCCAAGATGGATGTGTTATTTTGGACTATTTAGATATTCTCTGTGAATCTCAGTTTTTTCCTTGGTAAAATTGGGGGTAAATACCAACCTCCAAGAGTTACTCTAAGAATTGAAGATAATAATGCATCTAAACTACTTGGTACAGAGCATGGCATATGTAGGCACTCAGGAGTATGTGTTGAGTAAATGAATGAAGAGAAAGCATTGAGGAAGTGATGGCTGCTATTCTTTTCATCTTCACCATCATCACAGAGCAGAGCTCAATTTATGGCGATGTGTTTTCTTCCCATGCTCAAGAAGTGTGTTCCTCAGGGCCCTCTCCGCAGGCTGTGTGCTGTCTCTTGGTGAAATTACATGTCCTCAGCTTCAATGCTATATGAGTGGCTGTTACTTCCTTCACTCCAGATATGTATCTGCAATTCCTGCCATTCAGCTCCATTTGGAGGCTCACATGTGGCAAACTGAACTCATTACCTTTCTCTTCCAGCTTCCCTCCCTTTGCAGGGCACATTGCCATCCTACCAGTCAAGTACATACTTCAACCACATTGCCCCCTACCCCCATTTCAGTTTTCTAGGCTGCTTAAGCAGATACCATGAAATGGGTCAGGTTAAACAATGGGAATTTATTTGCTCATGGTTTTGAGGCCAGGAAAATGTCCAACTCAAGGCATCATCAATCAATGCTTTCTCCATGAAGACTTTGGTTGGCTGCCAGTGATTCTTGGTTCCTCTGTCACACGGCAAGGCACATGGCGGTGTCTCATGGTCTCTCCCTTCTTTTCTGGGTCCCATTTCAGCCTCTTGCTTCCCATGTTTTTTTTCTGTCTGAATTTCACTCTGCTTACAAAGGACTCCAGTAGTAGGATTAAGACCCATCCTGATTGAGGTGAGCCACACCTTAACTGAAGTAACCTCACGAAAAGGTCCTACTTACAATGGGTTCACACCCACAGTAATGGATTAAATTTAAGAGCATGTTTTTCTGGCATACCCACAGCTTCGAACTTCCACATGCCTTCTCTCTCATGACCTTCCATATCCATATTAGTCAGTTGCCAAGTCCTGTTAATACCTCTGGCCTCATGGCCTCTTAAATCTCACTTCTTCCCATCCATGCAGCGTTGCTCACTACTTTGTTACTCTCTGCCTGAACTACTGCAGCAATCTCCTACCTGGTCTCCTCTATTTGTTTTTCTTCCCACATTAGCCCATCATCTTTCTAGAAAGATAAACTCCCCCCAATTCAAATATCTCTTTTGACTACTTCTGGTTCTCAGGACAAAGTAAAATATCCTGAGCAAAATGTAAGAAGAACTTTGTCTTCTGACCTAATCTACCTTTACAAGCCTTAGTTCAGCTTTGTGCGATAGCATACACTCTTTTGTCTGTTTGGAATACCCTTCCTTTCCATTGCTCTCTCCAAGAAAACTCCTACATTACCCTCAAGAGTCAGCTGAAGTATTCTTTTCAGAGAAGCCCTCCCTGTTCTTTGAGACAGACTCCAGGACTTCATCCTCTGGTTCTCTCCACACTCTGGGCACATCCCTTTGAAATACTGACACATGATTCCTTCTCTTCTTCTCTAAACAATGAACTTCATGGATGAAGATAGATTTAATTTCAAATCCTTAGACCCCGGAGCAGTGTCTGGCTCATAGTTGGTGCATAATAAATGCTTTCCTGATAAACTTATGAATCTTTTGCAGGCACAAATTGGAGTAACTGTTGGTTCACAGTGGTTTCCCCCAGACCCATGTCCATGCCACCTGCCTCCTTACAGGGAGGGGGAAAGATTTGCTCCTCCTCCCCTTGCGACCCTAAGGGGGTGTCTGAATGGAAGCTGTTTGTCCCTTCTTCCCAGTTCACCTGATTGGCCTGAGGGTTTGTAATGACCAAGCTAGACAGGTCCCAGAGCATCAGTCCTCTTGTCAGAGTGATTGGTTTAGCAGTGGACATGTGACTAATGCTTGGCCAATCATTTTCCCTCTCTCTCTCTTTCCTTTCTCTCTCTGGACCTTCTCTCTCTGCCACAATGATTGATTTAGAGGATAGGAAGCGACCAAAGTCTAGCCAACCATGAACTTACCTGGGATTCTCCAAACTGGAGCATGGATAGAGAAGCCTATTCCTCTTTGGTTATAAAACTGTGTGTCCCTGGCCCTGCTCCAGCTTTGTGAATTCAGCCAGACTCACAGAGTGGTCTGATGCTCAGAAAGAAGCAGGTAGGAGAGCCATGGTGGCGTTTGAATTCCTGCTACCCGTTGTCTTGTGGGATCAGCTCCTGCCGTTCCTGAGGTTTGGTCACAAGAGCAATAAATTCCCACTTTGCTGAGAGAGCATTAGGGTTAAATTTCTGTCCAACAAGTTAGTGAAGCTCTGGATGGGAGCACCTCAATGATGTGAGAATAATTTTTGCATAATCCTATCCTCATGAGAGCACAGCTGAGTGGTTCTGGTATATTAGACCATGACTGAGCTGATTTTGAATCTGCTCTAATAAATGATTTAAAATGGAGGCATCATTTAAACCAAATTCCCTCTGATCTTTTTTAATCAGTGCAACAGTTGCCCTCCTCTGTGCCCCACTATTCCTGGGTTTCTCTGCAGTGGCCACAGTGAACTCCATGAGGGTGGGCTCAGGTCAGTTTGGTTCACCACATTGTACCCAGCACTTAGCATAAGGTCTGAACACAAAGGTGCTCAGTACAAATTTGTTGAATTAATTATGAATTTCATGATTTTCTCCTTACAGGCTCTCCCCCAATAGACTGTGAGCTCCTTGAGGACAGGAATGGCATCTTATTTATCTTTGTGTCCTCAGAGTCTATACTGCAAGTGCACAATGATTGGGTGAGCAAATGGATAAAGTCAGGGGGCAGTTTGTTTTTCCCATGTGCAGGCTTTGGCATCGGGCTGCCTGGGACAAGATCTTGGCTCCATCCTTTACTCTGGGGGACCCTGGGAAAGTCATTCAATCTCTCTTGGCCTCAGTTTCCTCATCTCCACAATGAAAGCACTAATAGTGCCCACCTCATGGGGATGATGTGGTGCTTAAATGAGAAAATACATGTAAAATACTTAGCATAGTGCCTGGCACAGATTAAGCACTCAATAAATGTTTGCTGTTATTAAGAAGTTTCTACTAGCTTGACCTTCTGTGTTAGTCAGGATAGGCTAGGCCAATCTAAGGTAATAAATTAATCCCTAAATCTCAGGGCTTAGTGCAATGAAGATATTTTTTCTTGCTCATGTTACATGTCCAGGGCAGGTGGCTGGATGCCATACTCCACACAATCTCTCAGGGATCAGAATGCTTCCATCTGTATCTCCTGCATCTCAATATGTGGCCCCTACAGTCACCAAGGAAGAAGAGGAAAGAAAGTATGGAGGGCACCTGGCTTTTAAATGCCGAAAGTGACCACTTTTGTCACTTCTGCTCACATTTCATAGCTGGAACTCATCACCTGAACCCACTTAACTGCAAGAGTGCTGGAAAGTAGAGAGGACCCATGTGAACAGAAAGAAAATTAGAGAGGATTGAGCACTCATGGTCTCTACTCAACATTCTTCATTGCCTGTGACTAAGTGTCAAGGTGGTCACAAATATCAGTGGTTCTGGTATATGTCTAAAATGCAAGGAGAAATTCTTAAAAGTTGCCCTGTCACTACCTGACAGAACAGTCTATACTCCACCACACCGTAGAGCAATGTTTAATGTAAATCAGATCATGTCCTTCTCCTGTTCTCAATCCTCCCACAGCTTCATAATGCACTTTGAATAAAACCTGTACAATTTACCATGGACTACAAAGTTCTATTGAATCTAGTCCCTGACCTGGCTGCCTACAGCTCTCTCCCTCCCTCGCTCCTTGCAATTCAGCTGTTGAATTCTCAAGCAGATCCTTGAATACATCAAGCAAATTCTGATCTAAGGCCCCTAGATATTCCAATGACAAATGTCTACATTTAATCCAGGCTTCTGCTCAAATATCACTCATTATAAAGACCTTTCCTCTGCAAAGCACTGGTAAGTGTTGAACAACTGGTTCTCTGGGATAAAAAGTCCCAATGTGTGGTATTTGCCAATTTCCATGGTGTAAATCCGTTTACCACGGCTGGTTTCAGGTGACAAGGTGAAGTCATTGAACATGGAGTTGGGAGGAGATGGGCATACCATTATGTAATAATTCTAACATGCATATATAATAGGTATGAGTAATTTAAAGAGCATAGATAATAGTAACATACTAAAATAAACTTCTAAGTTGTGAGTATTTATTGTCTTTGTTTTCAATGTAATATATTTAATTATAATTTTATATAATTTAATTTTAAATAATGACTGTGTTTAACAACTTGGCTTGCAAAATTTCTAAAACTTTTATAGTCATCATTCACGAATCAGTATGTGTCAGCACCAACATACCACTGTCCCTCCTAAAATGTTCCATGTACTCTCGTATCCTTTATTTTTCTTTAAAGGGTCCATCACTCCTGTTATGATACTTTAAATTTGACTTTTTTACATTGTCTGTCTTTCCTGCTCGAAAGTAAGCCCTTTTGCTCTGACTGTATCCCCAGCATCTAGAACAAGGCTTGGTTCATAATAGACATTCAATAAATAATTGTTGAAGAAGGGATCATTAGGTCTCCATACACACGTGAAGAAAAAAGAGAACTAGAATGTCAAAATAAGATACACAGAAAAAATTTCTCTCTCTGCTTCAGCCAACCAGCCTCTCCCGGGAAATTCAACTTCTTCATTGGAATTTCCAACCTGCAGCCTGCCCTGTGAATTCAGACTTACCAATCCCCATGGTTGCATGAGTCAATTCCTGTAATAAATCTTGTAATATTTATTATACATATCCTGTCCTGTTCCTCTGGAAAACCATGCCTAATACTAGAGGAGACTAGAGAACTTAGTCAGATCCTGAGGACCTTGAGAATCATTTTAAGA
Organism: Choloepus didactylus; assembly: GCF_015220235.1. NCBI lineage: Eukaryota > Metazoa > Chordata > Mammalia > Pilosa > Megalonychidae > Choloepus > Choloepus didactylus. The sequence continues at coordinate 40,455,123 of NC_051309.1, read as the reverse complement.
AGCTTGGATTTTATATAAAGACCAATGAGGAGCCCCTGAAGTAGAACACCCTGTTTTGGCATCAGAGTGTGATCTGAAAGAGACCCCAACAGCCCCGGAGGCAGCAAGAAGACCAGACAAAGGTACTGTCAGACCCCAGAAAAAAAGAGTCTAACATATAGAAGGAATGTCTGATCCAGGGGCCCTGCTGCTTATCTCATAGATACTAGGTGCACCATAAACTAAGGGTTGAAGGCTGTTTTAGAAATCCCAGTCATAGTGGCACCTAGACCCCAGGGGGCGGACAAGGCAAGATCAGATATGCCCATAAATGAACGACCATAAACAAGCCAAAAGGCCTACTTCCTCCACATAGATAATACAGTGCACATCAAAGAAGAGTAGTGTGTTAGAACGCTAGTAACCAGTCAGCAGAAACTGATAAGCACTCACCCATTCGAGGCCCAGAACACACTCGGCAGGACCTTCCTCCCCAACACTCAACGTGGGTTTTTCCTTTAAAAAAATGCTGCTCTCAGAAAGAGGGCCAGAGCCATTTTTCCTTTCTTTCTTTTCTGATGGCTCCCACCTGCTTTCTTCTGCTTTCTTCCTCTAATAAACCTTAACTTCTCTGCTTAAACCATGACTTGCTGCATTGTGTGAATTCCTGAACGCCCTAACAGGTACCTGCTGAGCCCTTTGTGCCCTTTGCTCTCCCATGCTGCCCAGAGATTGATGGACAGTTTTTGTTCTGGTGTTTTTCCCTGAAAACACTTGTAATCAGCAACAGGCCAGAATGCTTCCTCTTCAACAAAAAGGACTGTCTCAGAGACACATGGAAAGGACTACGCCAAGTACTCTGGGGCAGAGGCTTCTAGTGACATTGCTTAAATAACTTTGAGACCACACTGCTAAACTGAGTCAAGATTCCAGAATTCTAGTGAAGAAACCAATGGGCTAATGAGATTGCTAACACGAGACCGAAGAGAACAAGGATTAAATACCTGGAACTGAATGAATTGAGAAAGAATGATTGTGGGTTTTTTTTTTTTTTTTTTTTTTCTGGTTATTGCTGATGTTTTAATGTTCTGTTTTCTAGACACAAGGAATTCCTTACCCTTTTTCTTTAAGCTATCTGTAATTCATAATACATTCATCTTTTTCTCCTGGCCTGACCCCTCTGGAATTCAGACAATCTTATTGAATATTCATATTTTTATGGCAATATAATTACTTGCACGGGTTCAGTCAGAATCTGTCCTCCTTGTTAATAGAACATAATTGGTGACACTGGTTATATAACCAAGGCTTTGACAGGATTGGCATGTTTGAGAATTATCCTCATTTAATAGACATGACCAGAGACTTTTAAGAACTAAGGCTGATGCTATGGAGCCAATGCTTTAGGGATCTGTCATGGCGCAAGGGGGCTTTTGCAACTGAGAGGTCAAAGAAGACACCAGGCGTGTTCTGAGGCATGAGCTTTTATTCAGGGCTAACTTACAGAAAAATGGAAGTCGGCCATGCTGCTCTGAATGAAGTCAGGAGCTGCTCTGAATGGCAGCTGACTCAGAGCTCAATGTGAAGATACTCTGCACTTTGGGGGAGATTGATCAAGCCAGTTATAGGGGCTTGAGACAAAGACATTCCAATGGGTATGAGAGCATAAGTGCAGGAACAAGGGTCTTGTGACATAAGGGTGATTGATTGTGTTGTGCAGGAATGAGATGAGACTTACAGGAGCTTAGGAAGGAGATAAGCTATGGATCAACATTTGACACAGGAGGCCTGGTTTTACAAGGAGGGTAGGTTAATGCTTAACTGACTTAGGTCCCGCGAGCTGCTGTGGGCACAGTCTTCAAGGCCTTTGGGGAAGGCCCTGGGCCCCAGGCTCCCACAAGATCCTTTTGGAAAAACCAATCTGGCTCATAGGCATTCCAAGCTAAAGTTGACAGATTAGCATCAGTGGTCTTGCAAAACAGATGGCTCTAGACAATCTGACTGCCTGTCCAGCAAACTTCACCACAATCAAGACAGAAGACAAACACAAAAAATTCAAAGTAAAAAATAAAAAACAAAATGAGCCTACATAACTGCCTAACAAGAAAAGAAATTGTGCCGGTTTGAGTGTATTGTGTCCCCCAAATGCCATTATCTTTGTGGTCTTGTGTGGGGCAGACGGTTTAGTACTGGTTGGATTTGCTTGGAGTGTGCCCCACCCAGCTGTGGGTAATGATTCTGATGCGATGTTCCCATGGAGGCGTGGCCCTGCCCATTCAGGGGTGGGCCTTGATCAGTGGAGCTATATAAATGAGCCGACTCAAAGAGAGGGAAGAGAGTGAAGCTGGGAGTGATGTTTTGAAGAGGAGCAAGCTTGCTAGAGAGGAACGTCCTGAGAGAAGGCCTTCTTGAGGCTGGAGCTTTGGAGCAGATGCCGGCTGCCTTCCTAGCTAACAGAGGTTTTCCGGACGCCATTGGCCATCCTCCGGTGAAGGTGCCCGGTTGCTGATGTGTTGCCTTGGACACTTTATGGACTTGAGACTGTAACTGTGTAGCGAAATAAACCTCCGTTTTATAAAAGCCTATCCATCTCTGGTGTTTTGCATTCTGCAGCATTAGCAAACCAAAACAGAAATCATTGGTGGTGACCAGAGTGTTTTGCTCATGTTTCCAATTAGACCATTTGAAACATGACCAAAGGAGGGGGTGGGGAAATTGTTAATTAAAATAAAATGGCCTCCAGCATTGCGTGTTGCCTTTCTATGGCAACATAAAAGAAGCATTGTTCATTATGCGTGGGCAGTCAGACTTTCTGAGAAAAGATTTTTCAGAAGACAGAACCAACTGACCCACAGGGACTGTCTGTGAAAACGGAACAATGGAACACACCCTACAGAATTGCAGATAAGTATTACCCGGTGATAAACCAATTTTGGTCTATTAGAGATATACCATGCTAATTAATCTAAGATACCCCTATGTAAAATCCCCCTAGGTAAAATGGAAACTTAACGTCATCCAATCAGAATATTCTCTTGCTTGCTTCTGTGTTCACCGTCTCTGAGCTTCCCCTTTTCACTCTCTTGGTGGAGTTTCTTTCAACATGTGCTTTGGATGGTGGCTGATTCCTGAATCATAAACTTTTAAATAAACTCCCATAATTAAAAACAAAACAAAAACAAAACACAACCAAACAAAAAAGGCACAGCTATAAAACCTATACAAACCTTTTTTCTAAAACAAGCCAGACTTATTACATTTCTGAATTTAACAGGAAAAAATAAACTGCTTGTCACCATTCTTGAGTGCCCTAATTTTTACAGCTGATGAAAGAATAAGTAAATAATAAGTCAATAGACTTTATCAGTATGCTCATTACTGGCCATAAACCCAAGTACACCAACGGCAAGCATTTCTGCACATCAGCTGGACTTCAATGGCTCTACCTAGTCAAAATTTAAAATATCTATTATTCATGACTATTTTCTTTAAATAATTCACGAAATCAACTAGTTTCCTCTCTTACTCATTTAATTATTGTTTGCACTTGAACTCCCACTCATTCTTTAGGCCATTAAAAATTTAACACACAGGTTTGTGTTCCCTTTTCATCACTTCCTCTTTTTTTCTCTCTTCCTCATTTCTCTTTTTTCTCCTAACAGTACCCCATTGTCCACCACTATGCCCTCCTCCCTGTCACAACCAGACCTCAGGAAAAAAGTCATTCATTCTTATCAGGGGTTGGTGACCAGTCAAGCATCACTATATCCTTTTGCCTGAGGTATCTGGGTATTTGACCAGGCACTAATGAGCTGGTGAACTTAGGGACACACTCCTGTTGAACTGCTACATGCCTTGGTTTCTGCTTTGATCAGATAGAGAGATGTCCTGACCACATCATCAGAAAACGTGAGGAAAAAACCCTCTATAGGATTAATTTTGAAAATTTCTATACATTCTAAGGTATTATTATAATCATTTCAGCTTGGAACTAAGCCTTATGCCTCTCTACAAAGTGTTGAATTTAAGATACTTAACAGGAAGGAAAAGAGTTTTTTTCCAAGCACCACGTATTTCCTGATGTTTGTGAAACACCACTGTTTTGGCAACTGAATATTCAGCCTTACATTCGAACTCAGGGCCCATAGAATCCACACTGTCTATGTAGGCAGCCACTGGGTAAACTATTGTGCTCCAAATGAAGTTGCCTCATATATCACATTTTTCTTTTTCATCAAAATTACTTTGATCTACTCTCTTCTCACCTCTGTCTTCTCTAAGTCTACTTGCACTAACATGAAATTAATTTGTACTTCCTAAAGTGAACAATATTAGAAAGAGACAGTTCTGGTTGAGGCTGTTATGACCCAGAAAATGTCAAATTCTTTTTAATCCATTCCTGTGAGTACAGACCTAGTGGAAGTGGGACCTTTTGATTAGGTTGTTTCAATTGAGATGTGACCCACTCAATTCAAGGTGGGTCTTAATCCTTTTACTAGACTACTCTATGAAGAGAATAAAAGACAGAAAAGCTGAGAGGGCTCAGAGAGAGAAAAACCCAGAGAGCTTGGAAACAAATGCCTCAGAGAAGCAAGAAAGGACCCACAGAAATGGAAAGAGCCAGAACCTGAAAGCAACAAAACCTAGGATCAGCAGATGCCAGCCATGTGCCTTCTCATGTGACAGAGGAACCCCAGATGTCATAGGACTTTCTTCAGAAAACGTATCTTCCTGTTGATGCCTTAATTTGGACCTTGCCACAGCCTTAAAACTATAAATTTGTAAGCTAATAAATTCCCATTGCAAAAGCCAGTCCAATTTTGGAAAAATTGCATTCTAGCAGCTTTAGCAAACAGACAGACCAAGAGTACTGTTAGAAGAAATACTGGCCCCAGATAAAAATTATGTATCAGCCCTTTGCCATCATCCCTGTCTCCCGGCGTCTGCAGCCATGAAGGTCGAGCTTTGCAGTTTCAGTGGGTACAAGATCTATCCTGGACATGGGAGGTGCTACACCAGGACCGATGGAAAGGTTTTCCGATTTCTTAATGCAAAATGCAAGTCGGCATTCCTTTCCAAGAGGAACCCTCGGCAGATAAACTGGACTGTCCTCTACAGAAGAAAGCATTAAAAGGGGCAGTCAGAAGAAATTCAAAAGAAAAGAACTCGCCGTGCAGTTAAATTCCAGAGGGCTATCACTGGTGTATCTCTTGCTGATATTATGGCCAAGAGGAATCAGAAACCCGAAGTTAGAAAGGCTCAACGAGAACAAGCTATCAGGGCTGCCAAAGAAGCAAAAAAGGCTAAACAAGCATCTAAAAAGACAGCAATGGCTGCTGCAAAGGCTCCCAAAAAGGCAGCACCTAAACAAAGATTGTGAAGCCTGTGAAGGTTTCTTCTCCCCGAGTTGGTGAAAAATGCTAAGAGGGCAGATTTTTTAATAAAGATCTGACTAACTCAGAAAAAAAAAAAAAAAAAAAAAAAAATATATATATATATATATATATATGTATAATATACATGTATCAAAGACAACCCATGAATTATAATATACAGGTAGATAATCCAGGCTTAAATTTCTTAAAGTATCATTGTGTTTTAACTCAAGAATAAAATATGAAAACCTGTAAACTTTTCTATATTCCCTAATCATATACATCTCTACCCTTTGCCACGCAACATGTCCCAGATGGTGCTGCTCCTTCAATCTGGGTCTGCAGATGAGAAGCCACCAGGAGCAAACAGCAGCAGCTGACCCAAAGCCACTACATGTAATGTGAGCAAGAGAGAATGTTTGCTGTTGTAAACCACTGGGATATAGGGTGTTGTTTATTTCTTAGCAAAGCTAGCTCATCCACCCTCGAATGACTTATACCTGCCTTGAAGATGGCTGGAAGAAAAGAATGCTTGAATATAAAAAGCCAGCCCTTCTAATTTTTTTCACGCCATATGAAAATTAAAGTATTCAGAAAAAGTTCCCAGATAAAATGTGACATTGTCCACTTGGTGACAGACAATCAGAGTTCTTAGCCCCCTCTCAATGGCAAGAAAACCAATTGTTTCCCACCAAATTTGAAATACCATTTATGTAAAATAATTTAGAAGTTTTCATGTTTTGTCCTCTAACACAGATAAATAGACTTCTGCAAAAAGAACAAAGTAAAATATGTCCATTCTTGATAACTGGTAATTATCACATTCTGGAAAATACTATGTCACAGTTTGATTTGATGAAATCTTATTAGAGTGCGGTTGGACAACTATTAATTTGCTCCAGACAGGCTCCTTTTCAAATTCAAGGCTTAGGTAATCACATAGTAGGACATCTAAATAATTAAGGGCTTTTAGTAAATTTCGTCATTTCCACATTTCAAATACCCCTTAGCTTTATGTCTGTTTATATGTATGTATGTATTTATTCATTAGTTTTTACTTTTAGTAATGGAGAAAAAAATTCCATGTTCAACCATATAATATTACCTTTTAAAACATTTTTGACAAGAATGTGCTAAAACATTGAGTGGTTTAATTTTATGTAACACTGATGTTATAACTAATACACAAAAGGCTAGATGCAGCATATATTAGGATGAACAATAAAAACGAGAAATACAGCTCAGAAAGCTAAATGAACCATCCCAAATCACAAAGTCAATCTGGCAGATAAACATTAAAATACTAATATTATTAATGGTAAAATCTCGGTGGGAGCTTTGCATCAATAAAAAGGTTGGCCACATACCATTGCTTCCCCATATTCTGAAACCATATTAAAATGACAATTTAATGAGAAAGGGATATTTTAGAAAGATATGAGTCTACAAGGATAAAGTGAATTGGAGAGAAGTATAAAACCGCAATTGATGTGGGAAGCTAGAAAACACTTATGGGAGTGATAACTGACAGAGCAGTCCTGAGAAAGCTGAATCATAAACTGGCAGTATGGCAAGCCAGGAACAGCCCAGTTCAAATACAGAACCCCAAAAGCTTCAGGGCACTTCTGGTAGTAAAAGTATAGGTAGGCCTAGATACAGAAAGATTAGTTCAAAGTCTATTTATGAGGCAGTTAGATCCCTAGATTTCTTCTTGAGCTCCATGCCAACGGTGATTGCTCTTTCCCCAAACAAGCACGGGTGGGGAGGTTTAGTCTTTGGTGTTTACACCAAGAATATCTTGGCTGAGAAACCCCAGGCCTAAGATGAGGATATCAAAGAGAAAAAGAATAAGTGAAATTTTATATACTGACTACTGAGATGACCACAGGCTTTTTACCAATTTAGTTTCTCAGAATGCTAATAGCCAGAATTATACCCTCTCTCCCCACAAGTTATAGATTGGAAGAGCCTCACCTGGAGAATTCAACCAGCTCAAGATGAAAGACCAAAAGCTACTGCTATTGAGAGTTCCACCAGTAAGATGGGCAGGTAAGTCACCTTATAGTAAAGCCTTCTCTAACACATAGAACTTGCAATCAGCTTTTAGTGGCTACTCTTAACACATGAGAACACAGTCAAGAACCACCAGATTTTGAGCAAATCTTCCAATACATAAGGCAGAGGCCAAAATAAATGAACAGGCAAAAGGAAATAACCTACACAAAAGAGAGATTATGGTGGAAAAGAATGTGAAAATAGCAAAACCAATATATTGAGAAAATAAGAAAAAATTGTGTTTATGAGATATCTAAAGATGATCAAAAGTATGAGAATACTTGTAGCATAGAAAATACCTCATGAACCATAACGGTAGAAATGAAAAAATTCCAAAGAATGGTTGGAAGAAAATTTAAGGAAATCTCCCCCAAAGTTGAACAGCAACAACTGAGAGAGGGGGAGCGGGGGAAGGAGAGGAGAGAAGAGAGGAGAGGAGAAGAGAAGAGGAGAGGTTTTTAGAGAAATTTAGGAATTCCTGAAAGGGAGAGCAGAGGAAACAGAGGGAAGGAAGTCATCACAGAAACAATTCAAGAAAATTTCCCAGATGTGAGTTTCCAGATTGAAAGGGTTCATTGGGTACCTGATAAGATAGTTCAAAAGAGACCCAAGAGGTGAGGCAAGATGGTGGCATAGGGAGATATGGAACTTAGTTAGTCCTCTAGAGCAACTAGTAAATAGCTAGAAACAACTAGTAAATAGTCTGGAACAACTGTTGGGGGACATCCACGACCAGACATACATCGTACACAAGTCTGAAATGGGTGGAACAGCTGAGATCACAGCATAGAACTGTAAGTGAAGCTCTCCAAACTGTAGAGCTGGCACCCCTCCCCCACCAATCTTGCAGGCTGTTTTGGAACACCCTCCTGCGGGAAAAAGAAGTAGATTACTGAGTGCAAAGGAAGGTAGCCCAGCCAACCTCTAATTGCTGTTTTAATTAACAAATTTGGACTACTGATTACAAGCTAGGAGCACAGATAAACCTGGAGTAAGCAGGAAAGGAACTCTGAGGTCTCTCCCAGCAAAGAGGAGGTGGGACTGACAGAAAAAATAAATAAATAAAAACAGAAGCTTTTAGAGACAGTTGAGCTCAGAATACTGGAGAATGGATGTGTCCCAAGTAAAGGGGCACAGAGAACTGGGTACCAACTCTGGTCGACCAGCAAAACTGGACGGCTGGGGACTGGCTCTGAAAAGAGGAATTCTTTCTTTTTTCTTTTTTTTCCCTCTCATTCTAAGTAGCTCATTAGAGAAAGCCTTAGGCATTTTCAATTGTCAGCATTGATCCAGGCAAGGGTGGAGTTAAGAGTGTCAGAGAGACAAAGGAAAAAGCCAAATGAAGTAGCTAACTCCCTAAAAGGCATATCTTCCCTAAGAAAAGGGATGTGGGGCTCCACTCAAGTGGCTGCCTGGCCTCAGAGCCTCAGAGAATTCAGACCCCAGGGCCTGGGGAATAAAAAAAACAAAACAGAAACAACTTAAGCTTGGCATCTGACACCCTCAGTCCATGGCTGGGATAGAGTCCACTGAGAATTAAGGGAACTGCACCTATTTTCCTCAGTGGGGAGCTGAGGGCTGACAAGCACTACCTGCTGGGCAGGATAGGAAAAGCACAGAGACTAGAGTCCTGACAGGAAATCCTGAAAATTAGCTGGTTCTCATCCTCAGGGAAACTTGACACTGATTATATCTTCCTCCTGAGACCTGGGCCCCTCTGGTCTGGGAAAATCTGATTGGGGTAATCAAAGAAACCAGATACCTAGGCAACAAAAAATTATGAGTCATGCTAGGAAAAATGAAGATATGGCCGTGTCAGAGAAACAAACTTACACTTTAAATGAGATGCAGGAGTTGAAACAGCTAATTAAAGATGTTCAAACAAATCTTCTAGATCAAATCAATGAGCTGAAGGAAAATGTGGCAAAAGAGATGAAGGATATAAAGAAGACACTGGGTGACCATAAAGAAGAATTTGTAAGCTTGAAAAAAAAAATAGCAGAGCTTATGGCAATGAAAGGCACAATGAAAGAGATGAAAAACACAATGAGTTACATGACAGCAGAGTTCAAGAGGCAGAAGAAAGGATTCATGAACTGGAGGACAGGAAGTCTGAAATCCTACACACAAAAGAACAGATAGGGAAAAAAATGGAAAAATATGAGCAGCATCTCAGGGAATTGAATGACAACATAAAGTGCATGAATATACATGTCACAGGTGACTCAGAAGGAGAAGAGAAGGGGAAAGGGGCAGAAGTAATAACAGAGGAAATACTCACTGAGAATTTCCCATCTCTTATGAAAGACATAAAATTGCAGATCCAAGAAGTGCAGCATACCCCAAACAGAATAGATCAAAATAGACCTACTCCAAGACACTTAATAATCAGATCATGAAATATCAAAGACAGAGAATTCTGAAAGCAGCAAGAGAAAAGTGATCCATCACATACAAAGGAAGCTCAATAAGACTATGTGCGGATTTCTCAGTAGAAACCATGGAGGCAAGAAGGAAGTGGTGTGATATATTTATGATACTGAAAGAAAAAAACTGCCAACCAAGAATTCTATATCTGGCAAAACTGTCCTTCAAAAATGAAGGAGAGTTTAAAACGTTTTCAGACAGACACTGAGAGAGTTCGTGAACAAGATACCTGCTCTACAAGAAATACTAAAGGGAGCATTGCAGGCAGATAGATAAAGACAGGAGACAGAGGTTTGGAGAATATTGTGATGATAGCACAATATTACAAGTACTCTGAACAAAGATGAGTGTGAGTATGTGTGAAATAGGAAGGCTAGGGGCATGTATGATAGCTGAAAGAAAGACAGAGGATAAAGACTGGTACTGTATAACTTAGTGAAGCCTAGAGTGGTCAATGATGGTGATTAAGTGTACTAATATAAGAATGTTTGTACATGAGGGAGAATGAATGAATGTCACCATTACAAGGTGTTGAAAACTGAATGGTATATATGGGAAAAATATGATCAATGCAAATTAGAGTCTATAGTTAACAGTAACATTGTAATATTCTTCCATTAGTTATAATAAAGGCAGTATACTAAAGCTGAATGTCTATAAGAGGGGAATGTAAGGGAATGGTAAGGGATTCTTGGTGGTGGTGGTGGTGTTGTATGACCTTTTTATTTTACTTTATTTTATTTTATTGTTTTCTTATCTCTTTTTTTTCTTCTTCATTTTTTTTTTTTTTTTCACTTCTTCCTCTTTCATTGTGGAAGAAATGGAAATGTCCTCATACAGATTGTGGTGGTGGATGCATAACTATGTGATTATACTGGGAATCATTGATTGTTTACTTAGGATGAATTGTATGGTGTGTGAATAGAACTGTTTAAAAAATAAACAGAGGGATACAAGTGCTGGAAAAAAATGTGAAGAGAGGGATGTACATATTCACTGTTGGTGGGGAAGTAGAATGGTGCAGCCCATCTGGAAGGCAGTGTGGTGGTTCCATAGGAAGCCATGTTTTGGTTTGCCATATGGTCCTGCAGCCCTGTTATTGGTTGTGTACTTGGGGAAACTGAGAGTGGAGACTTGAGTGGACATTTGAACACTTGTGTTTGTAGCAGTTGTATTCACAATTGTCAACAGATGGAGGTGGACTAAGTGTACATTGACTAATAAACCAAATGGTGAACTGTGGTGTATACACACAATGGAATATTGAGCAGTGGCAAAAAGGAATGAAGTTGTGAGGTATGCACCTAGGTGAACGGAACTTGAGGACAATAGGCTGAGTGAATAAGCCAGAACGAAAAGACAAACATTATAACACCTCACTAATATGGACTAACAGTAATGTGCAAAATCAGAATTTAATCTGGGAACATGGGTTATCAAGGGAAGGCTTATACAAAAGTTCCTAGATTGTATGCTCTTACAGAAGTCACATCTATTCTTGAGTCATAGCAGTCATTTCTAAATTCTGAGATTCTGATCTGTTTGTGTGTGACCTGGTTGGTCCCTGGAGCTTCGGGTGTCTGTGTGGTGCCTGGGACTTGGAGCCAGAGTTTGGCAGCTGTGAGTGACTGCATTGCCCCGTGCAGCAACAGTTAAAGAGACCAAAAGGGAGATCAGATTTCAATTAGAGATATTAACAAAATGGACTTGGTTGAGAGGGGTAGATCAGACTAAAGGGTAGAGGATGATATTAACTGTGTTTTAAAACTTCAGCTTCTGTGTGAGACCAAAGGAAGAGATGTCTGCTTGGTACAAAGTCTATAAAAAAAATGAAAAGAAAAAAAAATAGAGACCCACATTGATACACCATAGTGAAATATAAGAACACTGTCCAAATGAGGGAACAAATGAAGTGAGATAAATGACATGACATGAGATCTGAGAAAGATGCAAGTTATCTCTAGGATATGTTGAAGGAAGGTATTGAAATGACCTCAGTGCAGCTGTCCTAGGTATCAAACAGTCCTAGGTACATATCAAAGGGGCCAGCGAGACTGCTTGTAAAAGTTGAAAGTGAAAAGGTACCTAACATGTTTGAACATACTAAGATGAGATTAACTCAGCCGGAGAACAAGTTGGGAATAAATTGATATTAAGTACTTGAAAATTTAAGCAAATAAAAATGAGACAAATGCAAGCTTTAGGGAAATAATGTTCAGAAAAGGAAAATTGGTAAGAGTAAGTTACGTGAAGTAATAAAAATAATGAATGAATTAATAAGTATTTCATCACTGTTGACAGTGTTAAATTTTACATAGCTATAAAATCGAAATATTGAATATTGACCTAACCAAACTTACTTATTGGGAGAGTGGGAAATTGAGATGACTGTATGTGTGTGTGTTTAAAAAAATGCAAAATCCTCAACTCCTTTGGTGGGAAATCAGTAAATAATGCTTGCAAGTGAAAATCAAGACATGTCTATATATTATTTAGAGTCATTGCAGTAAATACAGAAGAACCAATTAAAAATAATTAAGGGTAGTTGCATTCTGGGAAATGATGATGATTGTAGAGGCTAATGTTCTGCATAGCAAGCCTTGTAGAAATATGTAACTCTTTAAACTATAAGCATATATAACCTGGATAAAACATATAAGTTAAACGACAAGCTGTATTGAAGGAGTCTTTGAGGTGAAGCCAAACGGGCTGTGCATTCATTTGGCCCACTTGGTTTCCATTCAAGGATTGGACTCTGAGCCACCCCAATCTTCAGAGGTGGGAGGAAACTCCCACAAAGACTCCTGAGAAGGCACAGCCAGAAACACCAGGAAGAAAACCAAGGAGTATGGTGTCCTGGAAGCCAAGTGAGACAAGTGTTTCAAGGACAAATGATCAGATGTTTCAAATATTTCTGTGAGGAAAAGCACAAAAGTTCAGATATTACTACTGACATAATGAACACAAAACTTCCAGGTATTTGCTTGAGATTAGAGCTTACAGAAAGAAGTCCTTGGCTTCTAGTTCAGTCGTCCCAAATCAAAGTTAACTGGAGAAGTAATTTTTTTTTTTTATACAAAGGCTCTCTCTCTCTCTCACACACACACACACACACACACACACACTGAAAACCTGAGCTATAGTAAGACAAGTGGGTTTCATGGGGAAGACCTGGGAATTTGCATTTCAAGAAATCTGAGTTCTGATTCTGGTCAGCAAGGCTTGGGGAACATTGACCTGTCTAGGCTTTTTGGAAAGTAGCTGATAGCTGGGCATGGGCCACACATGCCAATCCTGCCCCTTCTCAAACTTTAGATATTTTTTTCTCAAAAGTATTTCACATATCTGAAGATTCTATTAATATCAGCTTCTTCTCTTGCATGTGTTTGACCATGCTGCTTTAAAATATTAGTTTTCCCTTGTGGCTCGCACTCCCTTTATCCAGTAAATGGACAGATGAGTAGAAAAATGGAGACAAAAAAGTAAATGAACAATAGAGCAGAGAAGGGATATGGGTTGTTTTGGGTGTTCTTTTTACTTTAATTTATATTCTTATTTTTATTTTTATTACTTTTTTGGAGTAATGAAAATGTACAAAACTTGACTGTGGTGATGAATGCGCAACTATATGCTGATACTGTGAACAACTGACTGTATACTTTGGATGATTGTATGATATGTGACTATATCGCAATAAAATTGCAAGGAAAAAATATTAGTTTTCTGTTCAAGAAAGTGAATGGACTGTGCTTTGTAAGGGATTTTTCTAGAGTTTCACATTATTGCAGGTGATGTCTATTCTCATGCACAAGCACACTGACACTTAGATATTAAAGGTAGACTATTAAAGGTTTGATAAAGCTGGTAGACAACCTTTCCAACAAAGAGATAAAACTGCTCTTTCAGCAGCTTTTATAAAAGAACAACTTAAACAGAAATCAACATGGGCTGTGATTCAGTTGTTAATCCTACAGCCATCTTTTAAGCCAAAAAGGAGTAAGAATAAATGTTTTTTTCTTGTGTTAATGACTATTTCTGTTATGCAAACTCTTCTCTGAAAGTGAAAGTAACTATTAAAAACAGCTCTTTTTAAAATGTCTGAAGAGTTATTTTATATGCTTAATATTCATTAAAAACTGTGTATTCACCAAGCCAATCAAAACTAATAAAATGTTAAAAGAATTCTAATAAAATAATTGTGAAGATTAGGTTCATGTGTCAACTTGGCCAGGTGATGGTGTCCAGGTGTCTGGTCAAGCAAGCACTGGTCTAACCATTACTGCAAGGACATTTGTGGCTGGGTAATAAACCAGAAGACTGTTTTATTAAATCATCATTCAATTAGCTATAGCTGTGACTGATTACATCAACAAAGGGTGTGTCTTCCACAATTATCGAATTCAATCAGCTGGATTTAATCCAATCAGTTGAAGACAATTTTAAGTGAGACAGATAGAGGACCTTCACTTCTTCTTCAGCTAGCCAGTGAAGCATTTCTTGAGGAGGTCATCGAACACCTTCATTGGAGTTGCCAGTTTGCTGCCTGCCCTACAGAATTTGGACTCGTGCATCCCCACAGTTGCATGAGGCACTGTTATAAAATCTTACATTTAGATGTCTCTTGTTGATTCTGTTTCCCTAGAGAATGCTAACTAATACAATAATTTTCTGGTATCTTGAAATATCTCATAGCTACTGCATAGCCCTCTATTTCTGGGTAACAAATTACCCCAAAGTTTAGCAGCTTAACTCATCAAATATTCTTTTTATCAGGCTTACGTAATTTGAGATGTTGATCAATGTGAAGAGACTGAATGAGATCATCTAGGAAGAGAAGTCATCTGAGTTTGTGTCCAGCATCTAGAGGTCACAGAGCTGAGAACAATCTAGCAAAAGATATTACAGAGGAGGGACCAGTAGAAGGAAAACCAAGAGAGAACAGTGTACTGGAAGTCATATGAAGGCACCATCAGATGTTGCTGATAGGTCAAGAAAGATGAAGAATAAAACCTAACCAGGGATATAGCAACATGGTAGTCTATTAGCGGTCTTGACAAAGGTCTTTCAATAGATTGAAAGGGCCTAATACCTGATTTGAGCTCAGACTGAGAGGAGTGAAATAGATGATACAATACAAAATATAGGCAATTCTTTGCTGTAAATGGACCAAGGGTGATAGCAACATAAAACCAAACGATCGTAACTAAACTTGATTTTTAATTTCATGTTAAGGGTCTTTGTGGCATCAGTAAGCCCTGTGTGGAGATTTGGAGTCAAGCAAAAATGTATTTATCACTGATACCCTGGATGGTCTCAAGGATGGTATGGCAAGGGAAAATAATTGTCATATTTGAGTTCTAGGTTACCTATAATGATGATTTATTGAGAGAAAATACTTTATGAATATATATTGCTTCCTTATTTGTATGATCAATGGATGTGCAGATGAATAAAAAGTGAATCTCACGAGTATGGTTATACAAAGGTAATTTTCTTGCTGCCATGCAAGACTTCAAAGTGTCTCTAAGAATTAGAAACATAATATTTCTTACACTCATGAAATATCAGAATTTAGGCAAAAAAAAAATAGAAAACACTAAAATTAAAAACAATCTTGCACAACAAACACATCCCACTTCTGGAGAGACATCAGGCCCTTGAAAAATCAGATTTAGGAAAATTTCTATCAGAAACCTCCAACTGTCTTGGCACTACTCTTTTATAACTTGTTTTCTCCCAGCATCTGAAAAATTCTCTTTGGTTTCTTACTAAATACAAAACTCACGTGTTCCCCTTTTCTGAATCTTATTCATATGGGAATTTTCTTGCTTTTAGGCAATACTGGAGGATAATATGTCATATAATTGCTCCAATCCACATCAATACTTGGAAAATATCCTCACTTTGCTTAAGATCAGAAAACTGCTATGGGAATTTTGCCATGGCTCCATGCTAATACCTTACTAATCCTACTCCAGCATGTGGCCGGCTGTTGTCACCCATTCCCACAAAGAGACCTTCTCCCCTTGCTTAAACTTTCAAACCCCACCCTGGGCTACTGGTTACCCCTAACCCCTAGCCCCAAGCATAGACACACAGCCTTCTACCACACCTGGCTCTACGTAATAAATTTAGACTGAATTATTCAGGAAGGAAGGAAAAATTGTAGGAAGGATGGAGGACAGGAAAACTGAAAATCAGGAAAAAAAGTCAGGTGGGAGGACACGAACTGAGGAATAAAGCCCCTCCAGCTTTCCTATGCTTATTTCTTGAATGGTTTATCTTTACCCATCCTTTTAATTTCAACAGAAAAAAATAAAAATTAAAATAACAAAGTACCACAAACTGGAGGGCTTAAAACAACAGAAATTTATTGTCTCATAGCTCTAGAGGCTGGAGTTCTGAAATCAAGATGTTGGCAGGACCGTGCTCCTTCTGAAACCTGTAGGGGTGACTCCCCCCTTGCCCCTGCTGGCTTCTGGTGTTTGGTTGTCATCCTCGGCATTCCTTGGCTTGTAGCTGCATCACTCCAATCTCTGCCTCATCTTCGTCTGGCCGTCTCTCTGTCTGCTCCGTGTCCAAAGTTTCCCCTCCTCATAAGGACACCAGTCTTACTGGTTTAGGGCCCACCCTAATTCACCCTGGCCTCATCTTAACTAATTACCTCTTCAAAGACCTTGTTTCCAAAGAAAGTCACATTCATGGGATCAGGGGTTAGGACTTGGAAATGTCCTCTCAGGGGACACCATTCCACCCACAACACTAGATCTTTGAAATCTGCCATCTATTTTTCACTTACAGCACACCTCAATTAGGACTCATCTCAGTTCGAGTGCTCAATAGCCACATGTGACCAGGGGCTACCATTTGGGACAGCACAGATCTAAGTGCTACAGTTAGACAGTTTAAAATTAGTACATAGTTATTACTAATTCTTTAATAAATTGTGTATTCCACGTAGAAGTTAATACAGAGAACTGTCAGATACATATAAATAGCCCCTGACACACAGGCCAAAGCAGGCTACATTTCTTTTCTAGGGTGATTTGTATCCATTTAGAACTGGTTCAAGCTCACTTAAGGCATAGTGTGTGTCACCATCCTTGTGGAATGAGTCACTACAACAGTGCATTGTGAGAACATAGGTTTAAGTCACAAGAGAAATTTTCAGCAGGTCATCCCTTTATTGCACAGAATAAAGAGTCCAGAGGGAGAGAAGAAGAGAGGAAAGGAGGGAGGAAGGAACACACCAGACTCATTAGCCTTTCGCTTCATTGACTGGATAGTAACATCACTTTATTTACCTAGAAATAAGATAAAACTATTTTGGTACATCTGTCTGCTGATAGGTTTACAGGGTAAATTTGGAAGGAGTTAGACATTATTGTCGATCACTTACCTGTTTGCTCTTAGATCCATTGTCCATCCTTTCCCTGCTCTGCTCTGTTTTACAAGGACCTGTTTCTTAGACTCCCTTGCCAACCAGAGGAGGCACTAAAAAAAGAGTTGGGGGAAGGAGGAGCAGAGAAATCAGAGTATTTCTCTTATTCCCTTCTCTCTCTCTCTCTCTCTCTGTCTCCCTCTCCCTCAATATATATTTCTTGGCCTCTGGTGGAGCCTCATATGGCAGTTGCATCTCCTTTCTGGTTCCATAACCTGACTATCAGCCCCTCTCTTCCAGGCATGTCCCCCTCAAAAGCCCCAGTTTTGGGGCTCTTATCACACTAGCTCATCCTATTGACCTTCCAGTCTGGAGGTGGTAGTAGCTTCAATATCTGTTCTCACTGTCTACTATTTCTAAGTTCCTTGTATTAAATGCTCATTGTCTGTGTTGGAAGCAATGTAGTTATTTTAGATTATTTGTTTTTCTTACTCCTCTGTTTGGACATGGTTTATTAATTTTCTTGGGGTATGGTAGGAACATATTGGAAGCAAAGTAGTTATTTTAGGTTATTTGTTTTCCTTAATCCATTGCTTTGTTTGAAATGTTGTGGGGTTTTTTTGGTTGTTGTTTGCCTGTTTGTTTTTAATTTTTTGATAAACAAAGTTAAAAAATTGAAAAAAATCAGTAGAAAAATGGGAGTAAAAACTAAATGACAAATAGGGTGGGATGGGGGGATGGTTTGGGTATTCTCTTTTCACTTTTATTTTTTATTCTTATTCTGATTCTTTCTGATGTAAGGAAAATGTTCAGAAATAGATTGTGGTGATGAACGCATAACTATATGATCATACTGTGAACAGTTGATTGTATACCATGGATGACTGTATGGTTTGTGAATATATTTCAATAAAACTGAATTAAAAAAAAAAATGCTCATTGTCTGAAAAACCTAGAGTATTCTCTCTTCTCCTGATTGGATTCTCTATTATAATAGTCATAGTGAAACTGAATATTGTGAATGCACTTTATCTTCAGATAAATCTAAAGTCAGATTCAGGCAGAACTTCCTGCTACCTGAGAACACTTTCTAATCAAATGGTGAGTTATAATCTGAAGCTGAGACTGACTGCATAGTTACACATCAAATCCTTTCTCTTTCCTCCTAGATGCTAGGCTATATTTCCCAGTCATACAATGGATTGTTGGCAAATAAAATATGGCTAGAATTTATATCTGGCATTTTCTGGTCTGAACCATAAACATCTCCTTTCTCTCTCTTCTTCCTCTTTCTGCTGACTGGACATGAACATTCAGGGCAAACCTAGAAGTCCATGTCAAAGATATCACGGCTTCCATCTGCTTGGGTCCTTGACTGTCTAAATGTGGAACAGTCTTGCCACACATATCACTGTCAACTGGACTTGATATGAGTAAGGGAGAAACTTCTACTACGTTAAGTCACTGAGATTTGGGGGAGTTATCTGTTATAGTAGCAAATGTTACCTTAACTAATACATAACCTGAGAAATATTTTTCTTAGAGATTATAGTGGTTAAGAATGGAGGAAAATAGATTTGGAATTCCAGGTCTGCCATTTACTAGCTGAATGACTTTGAGAAAGTCACTAAATCTCTCTAAGCCTCAGTTTCCTCCACTGTTAAAAGGTATAAAAATAGTACCTATCCAATGGTGACATGGTAAGGAATTAGTATACGTAATTCTATGTGTGTCATTTATATCCTTAAGTCTATATTGTAATAACTACATTATACTATCTTAATATAAAATAAGTGTAATTCATAAAAACTCAATAAATGTTAGCCATTTTTGTTTCTAATCAGCAAGAAAATGGATTAGATATTTAAAATATCTTTCCTTTCTCTTTTGCAAACCTAAGAGCATCAATATAAGTTGAGTAAAGCACTATTTTTAGATAAATGTTACTTTATTATATAGTCAATCACAAGGCACCTGACCTTTCTTCCTGAAGTTGTCATCAGATTTTTCCACCACGTTGCTGAAAAATAATGTAGCTGATTCCATCCCACTAGGGAAACTTCATTGTGCAACTGAAAGGGTGCACAAAAACGGAACATTATAAACCACAACCTCCTATGACCTCCCGTTAGGACTAATAACTGAGTCCTTCGAGTTCTCACTGCATGTTTGACATGATATGGCATTTACTCATTGTCCAGCTTGCACCCTGTATTGGCAGACAGGAAATAGATGGGAGAAGGTTTAATGAAGGGACCATTTACAGATCAAGGAGGATCAAGAGGGGGTGATGAATCATCCTCAGACTAGCAGCAGTGAGAAGCCACCATCCTCCTTGAGCTGGAAGGAGCAAGGGGAAGGAAAGGTTATTGAGATCTGCCTTGCCTTATAGATCTGGGAGAAAGCTACTCCAGGGCAGCTGAGGCTGTAGGGGGAAGAAGCCACTGTCAAAACTCAACAGGGCAAGGAGGGAGCCAGGGCAATTAAAACCTACCTCTCTCTCTCCTCCCACCTTTCATCTCCTGCTGTGCCTCCCAGGCACTGAGCTCAACACCAGGCCAGAGAACCAGGGAGCCCAGCTGATGCTGTCCATAAAAGTCAGGATGAAGAAGGGTGGGAATGCATCTGGAGGAGATATCCTGTACCCTACTCCCTCCTATAGACTGTGAGCTTCTGTCTTATTGCCTTTGTATCCTCAGTGCTCAGCAAAGGACACTTAATGGGTGTGCCGGTTTGAATGCATTATGTCCCCCAAACGCCATTATCTTTGATGCAGTCTTGTGTGGGCAGACATTATCTGTGTTGATTAGATTGTGATTCTTTGAGTATTTCTTTGGAATGCGCCCCACCCAGCTGTGGGTGATGACTCTGATTGGATAATTTCCATGGAGGTGTTGCTCCGCCCATTCAGGGTGGGTCTAAGTTGATCAGTGGAGCCATACAAATGAGCTGACATAACAGAAGGAACTTGGTGCAGCTGTGAGTGACGTTTTGAAGAGGAGCTACAGCCAAGAGGGACACTTTGAAGAATGCACTGGAACTGAGAGAGGAACTGCAGTTTACAGAGACATTGTGGAGATGGGCCTTTGAAAGCAGACTTTTGCTCCAGAGAAGCTAAGAGAGGACAAATGCCCCAAGAGCAACTGAGAGTGACATTTTGAAGAGGAGCTGCAGCCTAGAGAGGAACATCCTGGGAGAAAGCCATTTTGAAACCAGAACTTGGAGCAGAAGCCAGCCCCGTGCCTTCCCAGGTAACAGAGTTTTTCAGGATGCCACTGGCCATTCTCCAGTGAAGGTACCCAATTGTTGATGTATTACCTTGGACACTTTATGGCCTTAAGACTGTAACTTTGTAACCAAATAAATCCCCTTTATAAAAGCCGATCCATTTCTGGTGTTTTGCATCCTGGCAGCATTAGCAAACTAGAACAGTGGTTATTTCAGAAGATCTCAATCCAGGGCCGGGTAGCAGCTCTCACTGGTAGCAATACTGATAGACTGTGGAACCTGTTGCATGTCTCCTTAAACAGTTACCCTTCCATGTGACTTTTTTTTTTTCCTTTTTGGTTCAGAAAAATGTTTCAGAGAAATATTTCAGAAAAGTATATCAGACTTGAACAGTGTGTAAGAAATCAGCACTGCTCCAGGGCTACATTAATTCGGATATGCAAGTACTGACAGAAGAGAGACTTTTTTGGAAAGTTGTAAAAACCCACACTATATGAATAGTAGGCATAGTTTTATTAAGAAATTTCAAATTTTTTTAAAGAAATTTTTTTATCAATTTATTTTGAGACAAGTCTTTTCTGTTCTAGGATCAAGTATTCATCTAAAAAGAAAGTAGACTATAAATATATGGAAAATGTGTTTCTTGTGGATTTTCTGATTGGCTTAGTTGCTCTGTTAGCTCTTAAGACAGAAGAAAAATGATATTAGAAACAGAAATTTGATCAGAAGGCCTCATCTAATATCTCCAGGCATGTGTAGCCTTAGTAGTCATATAAACAGATTTTTGTTTTTAAGACTTACTTTTTAACAACCATTACTAATCATTAAGCCCATTCACATTTTCTACATTGAGCAGGTCACAGAAGGCCACGGTTCAAATTTCTTTTTGGTCATGACTGAGTCATGTGAAATTTGGCCAAGCTCACATGTGATTTTTATCACAGGAAGGATTTTCTGAGAGAGACAAAATGCTTTTCTTTCAGCTCCCTGTGGCCAAATTGGGAGTCTGAGGATCCGAGGTAGTTACGTTCCTATTATCTTAAACACATACATTCATGATCTATATTTTATTCATGAAGTTGTTTGTTGGATGCCTTTTGTTCCAGCCCTGTACTTGGTGCTCCAGGGATTTAATGAAAAGTGAGTCATGGTCTCCACCCAAAAAGAGCTTCTCTAGTTAGAGAGAAAATAAATGTTCAATAACTGCATGGACCAAAATGTGAGAGCTGCCACAGAGCTGTGTGTGCTCAAGCACCATGTGAGTGGGATTCTGAAGGCAGAGAAGGGGCTGAGGAGAATTCAGAGAAGCTTCCAGGAGGAAAAAGGAAATGATGCTGGTAGAATTTGAAATAGGATCAGTGGAGGAAGTGGTGGGCACAGAGGTCCCTGGTGATTTGTTATTTACTCCTTGAATTTATTTGTCAAGCAAATAATTGGTACTATGTAACCCTGAGGGGGTAGTTTTTAATCATAGCAGCACAGTGGAAGGCCACCTCATTGTTGTGGACCAAAGAATTGTCTGTGAATTAACCTGTCTGTAATCTTCCCTAACTAAAATGCTCAGATTATGACAAAACAACAAACAAAACAAAACAAAACAAAAAACCCCAGATAAAATCATTCCACTTCAGAAAGGACTGTAGAAGATTGTTTTGCTTCAAGATTAAAAGAGCAAAACAGGTGATATAATAAGAGCCAGGCAATATTGTTAAATTATTCTAAATATTCAGTTACTGTCACTGGATTATAAAAATACTTATATTAGGACGCAATGGAAGTCATCATAGCACAGACAAATGGCAAGGCAAATAAATTTTAAAAAATTATGTGCCCCACAAACATATGTTCTTAATGTTAATCCATGCCTCTCTGGATATGAACCCACTGTAACCAGAACCCGTTGAAGGTGTTATTTTTAGTTAAAGTCTGGTCAGCTGAATTAACGTGGGCCATAATCCAGATATTGGTAGCTTTATCTAGAGGACCAAAAATAACAGAAGCCAGAAAGCAGACGACATTGCCATGTGACAGGAGGCAGAGATACAAGCCAAGGAACCCCAAGGATTGCCAGCAGCCAGCACCAGCACCAGAATGCTGTGGTCTTTGGAGAGAAAGTAAGCTTTGCTGATATCTTGATTTTAGATTTCTTCTATCCGCAACACTGTGAGCTAAATTCCTATCATTAGGCAAATACTAGTTTGTGGTGTTTGTTACAGCAGCTTTGGCAAACTAAGACAGCGTCAAAGAAGTGAACATCAATCTAAGGAAACACAAAGCTTACTCAAGTCTTCATGCTCTGTTTGTCTGTCTCTCTCAGTTATTGTTTTACAGGCCCTTGAATTTGACCAGGGTTTCTCATCCAGCCCTATTGACATTTTGGGTGTGACAATTCTTTAGTCATGTGTGTGTGGGAGGTGAGCAGTTGTTCTGTGTATTGTGGGACGTTTAGCAGCTTCCCTGGCTCTACTGACAAATGGCAGTACCACAGTTGTGGTAAAGTCTCCAGCCATTGCCAAATGTCCCCTGGGGGCAAAATCATTTCTGGTTGAAAACCACTAGTTTAGACAAATGATTGTATTTTTTCAAAAATAAGTCTGGAAGGGTTGCAATGAAGAATCACATGTGGGGGTTGAGTGTTGGGGTGGCATAGAAAGGAAAATTTGTAATAAGACATTTGCAAACATTTGTGCAAAGAAGTACATTCTCAATATTCTTACATGGATAGCAAACACAGAAAATAATATTTCTGAAAAAGCCAGCAAGTGCCCTGAGCTTTCCAGGCCAAGGCTTTGATGTTTTTGTCAGTTGACCTTGCTGACTGAGCACGGAACTTTTCTGAGCCCTTTCTGGTGTAGCCTCACTCGTTTCTATGTGGTGAGCTTTTCCACAGCTGAACAACCTTAGGGCAGGGTTTTAGATAAACCCGGTTGAGGCAGATGGCCTTTTCCCAGCATTTACAGTATCATTTCAGAGTGGATTTGCTTGGATTGAGAGCATGGTTAGTGGAATAGCCCCCACAGAAATGACCATCCTTGCCTGGATGGAGCAAGCAAAATTATTCAGCATCTGATGGGCAGTGCTGCCCAATCAAATGGATGGAGTCAACACTTTTATCAATTCTTATCACAGTACAGAATTATCTCATCAGTATTGGCAGTGCTGTCTTCTTCTCAGTCTCCGGGGCTTTCAGCACTGGTATCCTTTTTAGAAATGCTTTATATTTTATGTATGAAAGTAGAGACTAATTTTATCTGAACACTGGGCACCAAAATTCTTTTTAGAGAGAGCAGGCATTATTGGGGAAAAATTGGTAAATACGTGGAATGGAATAAGAGATGTCTAAGTTACATTTAAACAAAAAAGGAATCATGATTACAAGTGTGCTACAAGAAACAAGGAGATAATTTCCTCTACTTTTGGAGGATGTTCTGGTTTGCTAATGCTGCCATCATACAAAATACCAGAAATGGATTGGCTTTTGTAAAGGGGATTTATTAGGTTACAAATTTACAGTTCTAAGGCCATAAAACTATCCAAACTAAGGCATCAACAAGGGGATACCTTCACTGAAGGAAGGCCAATGGTGTCCAGAACACCTCTGTCAGCTGGAAAGGCACATGGCTGGTGTCTGCTGGTCCTTTGCTTCCAGGTTGCATTTCAAAATGGCTTTCTATAAAATGTTTCTGGCCTTCTCTGTCCCTTTAGTTTCTCTCAGCTCTCTGCTTGGTTCTCCTGGGTGTTTCTCTCTAAGCATCTGGGAGTCCTCTCTTAGCTTCTGGGGGGAAAATTGGGCTTCATCTCTTAGCTTAGCATCTCTAAACATCTTTCTGTCTGCATCTTCAAGTGTTTCAGTCTGTGTCAGCTCCCTGAGCTCCTTCTGTCTGTGATCTCTCTTAAAGGACTCCAGTGATCTAGTTAAGGCCCACCTGGAACGGACGGGGTCACATCTCTACGGAAATAATTTAATCAAAGGTCTTACCTACAGTTGGGTGGGTCACATCTCCAGGGAAACAACCTGATAAAATTCCCACCCTAATCAAAGGACTAATAAGTCTGCCCCCACAAGATTGCATTAAAGAACATGGCTTTTGTGGGGTACATAATAGATTCAAACCAGCACAGAGGAGATAGGGAGAAGTAAGAACGGGAGGGGAAGAGAGAAATAGGGTGAAGAACAAGCAAGAAGGCAGAAGGTTGTGTGATTTCCACCCTCCTTGGGACCCCCGAAATATCACGGTAAAGTCTTCTGTATCTGTTATGGACATATTAGGCTGCAATTAACAGAATACCAGACTTGTTGTGGGTTAAGTAAATGGGAATTAATTTTTCTCACTTAAGAAGATCTGAGGTGTGCTGCTGATGGCATGGATTCAGTTGTTCCATGATGACCTCAAGGATGCAGCACTTTCTATATTTCTGCTTCACCCTCCTGTTAGTGTTTGTGTTCATGCTTGTCACATTCTGGTCTCAGGGTGAGCTTTGGGCTTCCGCAACCTGTGGATTTGAGGGATGGGGATGGTCATGACAGATTTCATGACTGATGTATGGCTTTATATTAACCTCTAGTTAATCATTGTTTTAGTTTCCTTCGATGCCCAAAGCAGGTATCATGAAATGGTACAGCTTAAACAATGGGAATTTATTAGCTTACAGGCTCATAGTTTTGAGGCTGTGAAAATGTCCAAATCAAGGCATCATCAAAGTGATGCTCTCTTCTTAAAGGCTGAAGACCCACTGCCAGTGATCCTTGGACCTTCTGCTACATGGCAAGGCACATGGTGGTGTCTGCTTGTCTCTCCCTCCTCTTCCAGGTTTTATTGCTTTCAACTTCTTGCTTCCATGGCTTTCTCCCTCTTTGTCTGAATTTCATTCTCTTATAGAGGACTCCAGCAGTAGTGTTACATTCCATCTCGAATGAGGTGGATCTTACCTTAACTGAAGTGGCCTCAATGAAAGATTCTACTTACAACTGGTTTACATACACAGGAGTGGGTTAGATTTAAGAACATGTTTTTTTCTGGGGGTACACACAACTTCAAACTACCACAGTCATAATTCTTACTAATTCTTCCTCTCCATGTTCTTCACATTTGTCTCTTTGACACAGTTCCTTCTGTAACTTCCCTGCCAATGTCTTCCATGCCATTCCTGAAATTTCCATAACCTCTTTTCCAGTTTCTCTGCCTTTGGCTTTGCTCCTTCTAATCCACCCTCATTTATCTTGATGATGTCTAGCAGTTTCCCATATTTAAAAGGTTGCAAAATCACTTTCATGAAGACATAGCATAATTGATAAATGACAAGGAACTGAATGTCTTGGACAGAGGTAAGAAATTAACAACAGAACGATTCATCCTAATGCTGAGCTTGTGATGACCTCTCTTTTGCTCCTGTAAGTGCAGTCATCAAACACATAGCAATATGCAGTTCCTTTGGATTCTGCAGTAGATTAAATTATGTAACCCAACAGAGACATGGTCTTAATCTTAATCTACATTCCCATGGGCTGAACTCATTTGTAAATAGGACCCGTTTGTGGATAGGATCTTCTAAGACCCTATTTTGATGTTGTCCAACTGAGTCAGGGCAGGCCTTAATCCATATTACTGGAGTCATTTATAAGCAGAAGAAATTCAGATATTGTCAGAGAAAGAAACAGGAGGAGACCAAAATCATTTCCATGTGATGGAAGGTGGCCCTCCCCAGAGCACAGTGACCCAGGGAGAGAGAATGGCCTTGCTGATGCCTTGATTTTGGACTTCTAGTCTCTAAAACTGAGAGTCAATAAATAACTGTTGCTTAAGCCAACCCATTTTGTGGTGTTTGTCATAGAAGCCTGGCAAACTAAGAGAGATACCAAAGAAGGCTTACACCAATAATTTATGGTACAAATTATTTGTAGAATTCAAATAGATAAGTTATGTCTCTCCAAAACAATATAATTACATTACAACAAACTTTGAACAATAACCATAAATTGAAAATGTGTTTTAGAATATTCAAATGGTTAAGATTTATCTTGCTAAGTGGAAAAAGCGGGCTCCAAAACAGCATGTATGACCTGAGATAGAGGGGTGAGGGATGGGAGGGAGCAATGGAGAGAAAGAGGGAGACATTGCATCATAGGCATATTTTAAATACTGACTTCAGAATTTGATATCCAGTAAGAGGCAACTCCATTGTCTTGCTTAACCTGCAAAATTAACAAATCTATTAATATGTATAAAGGTTATAGTTGCTTAATATTAAAAAATTAACAGAGTAAATACTGCTGGCTAGCAGGACTGCTTTAGAATTCTCTACCAACCCTACCACATTATTTTAAGATGACACTTTTGTTTCTTCTTTTTGTTTAGCTGAGTAATTTTCAAACCTTAGTAGGCATAAGAAGCACTTCCCAGGGTTATGGATGCAAAAACCATGTGTACTCTACTTATGAATGATTTGAGGACAGTTCAGGGGTAATTTGCAAGTGTTTTCTTCCCTTTATAAGCTGACTTTAGAATCAGACCTTGAGATGCATGTGACTCAACCATATTTACATTAAAAAAAAAAAGAACACAATGATACAATGTTTATAAGAAGGTTGAGAGTATTTATTTTTGTAATAGGATTGTGGAAATTTGTTTACTTCATTTTATCTGTATTTTCTAATTATACCACGATGAATATATAGCATAATATTTCTATAATGTGCTTTCTAATTTGTCTACAATATTGCCATATTACTTTTCTAAACAGAAGTCATTTAAAAATGCTCAATCAAATGGCAAAGTCTCATCAACAGTGCTCAATCTCCTTGAGTTTCTCCAAGACCTTCTCCCCTAAGCAGCTTGAAGATAAAGCCCTAAACCCACACTGATCACCTTCAGGCCTCACAGATCTGCTAATTTTTCACTCAAGACAGGTACCAGAAAGGGTTTTCCCAAGTGATTATTTTCAGTAGGTTGAGGGTATTGGGGGATATATCAACCCAGAGGTATTTAGAGACCACCCAACCAATTTGCTAATGGATATGGATTATGATGCTAAATTATGAACTGTCAGCCCACCTTTGTTCCATCACTCCCTTTTGGCTTATCGGCATCATGATATCTTTATTTATGAACAACCCTAGTTTTTGCTAACCACAGAGTATTGTTTCTGTCACAGAAGTAAGAATTCTGAATTAGCCAATGTTTAATTGATTCTTCTTTTTTTTATCTTCATTTTATTGAGATATATTCACATACCACACAGTCATACAAAACAAATTGTACATTGTTTAATTGATTCTTAAGAAGGGAGAGGACTCTTTGCCGTAGGAGATTTTGGTTTTGATTTATCATGCTGAATATCTAATAAGACTAGTTAGTAATTGAGTATTTAGAAACCTAACCAGTTTAGCTACTTGGATTGTTCAGTTCATATGCAAATGTGTTTTGAGTTCCCAGATTTTTCACAGTGTTTTTTTTTCCCCAGACCTGTAGGATATAGGGCCAGGAAGTCTTCTCTCTCTCTCTGCCCATAGTCCTTTTGTCTTGGAACACAGGTTCAGAAGCCAAATGTAATATTTAAGAGGATAAAGAAATGTATACACAGCATCCTCCCAAACAAACCTTAGCAGAGCTAAGTTTTATTTGAGGTTGAGAGGTCTATTTATCTAGCAGGAAACAATGAAGATCAATGGGCCACCCGGGGACACTCTTTGCCGGGGAAACTGCTGTGGTTTCCCACAGAGCCTCTGTGCTTCACCTCTGTCTCAGCTTGGACAGCTTTGAAAGTCTAGAAGCAGCCATAAAAGGACTGACACAGGAAGTTTCCAGATTCCTTTGAGAAAGGCAACAAAGTGAAAAGAGGGTCATTTATTTTTATATCCTCTATGCCTTTGTCTCTGTCTCTTGCTTATTCTCTCCATCAGCCCTGACAAAGTTGTGGGGAGGAGCAAAGAGTCATCATCTTAAGGTTCCCCTGGATGTGGAGTGGGGGAAAGATTGAAGTCACTACTCTCCTTCAGAGGAAAAGAAAAGCAACAGGACAATTCAGGTATGTGAGGGAGGTTACATGTATCAAAGAGACCACAAATTATAGAGTTCATATTAGTGTCTAAATGTGTGAACATTGAAATAGGGTTTTTTTGTTTGTTCATTTGTTTTAATTTTTTTTTTTTCTTTTAGCTCAGCCTGACAAATGGTCAGGTGATATCCCTATATTTGCATAGTGCAATGTTTTTCTGATAGCAAGCCAGGTGGGAATAGGGAGGAGGGAATAGAAAGTGTAAGCAGTTCTCATGAACTCAGTGAGATGGAGTAGATAGAATATTTAAGAAAGTTACAAAAGGAGGTCATGAGAAGCCATCAGACATTCTGATGTGGCTTAAAACAACTGCCCTGCCATACCTGGATCTCCTAATGGAGTTTCTATGAAACACTAATCCATCATTAGCCTTTCAGGGGACACATTTTGATGAATGGCATAACTAAAGGTCTCACAGCAGCTTTCCTGTTTTCTGGCTGCAGTAATTGATTCATCGTGTGTATTCATTGGGGTTTCCCATATTGAACCATACTTTTAAATGTAAGAAACATTTTTAGTAGATATTAGTCATGACTTTCTTCATAAGCATTGCATTTCACTCACACTCTAGTTTTCTATGGAAAAGTATTTTTAATTGTTATTACCAGCCTGCTCTTTCTAGTCTTGTCAGAGCTTGTCCTCACTGCTTACCTGATTTGCAGGGCAAGACAGTGACCAAGATTGTGAAATTCCTACTGAATGGGCCAGTGAATGGCATCCTGGGCTGAAGCACTTCAGAAGGGCATGGTAGCTGGCTGCAATCAGTCACAGTCCAACCAGTCAACACACATTTATCATTAAGCCAAGTGCGCTGCTCAGCATTGTGGCAGTGCTTAAAGAGGTACTGGTGGTAAATAAAGAGGTACTCGCCTTCTCTGGTGCTCCCTTCTTCCCCTCTGCTGGCTCTCCCCAGGGGGCATGAAAGCTGTTTTAGTTTCTTTGGCTGCTCAAGGAAATACCATGAAATGGGTCAGGTTAAGCATTGGGAATTTATTAGCTCATGATTTGGGGACTAAAAGAAAGTCCAAGTCAAAGTGTCATCAAGGCAATACTTTCTTCCTGAAGACTGGTGTTCTGGGGCTGGCTGCCAGCAATCCTTAGTCTTTGACAACTCTGTCACATGACAATACACATGGCCGCCTCTCTTGGCCTCTCTGTTCTCTTCCGGATTCCATTGAACTTCAGCTTCTTGATTTTGTGGCTTTCTTTCTCTGTGTGTCTGAATTTCCTTCCACTTGTAGAGAACTCCAGTAATAGGATTAAGACCCATCCTGATTGAGGTGGGCCATACCCTCACTGAAGTAGCCTCATCAAAAGGTCCTAACTTACAATGGTTTCACACCCACATGAATGGATAAGGTTTAAGAACATGTTTTTCTGGTGTACATACAGCTCCAAACCACCACACAAGCTAATTGAAGAGTAAAATGCATATGCATACACACACACACACACACACACACACACACACACACACACACACACATGAATATGCTGCATACATCTTTTTTGGAATGAACCAATGTATAAATAACAAGACAATTACTGCAACTGCTACAAATAGGTAATACTTATGGAACATTTTCTATGTGAAGTGTACTGTTTTAAATGCTTACCTGTATTAACTCATTTAATCCTCACAATTTTATGAGATTGGCACTATTATCCCCATTTTACAACTATGGAAAGTAAGTCAGAGAATTAGGCTGGAATATAGTAGAGTTGGGGTTTCAACCCAGGCAGTCTGGCTGTAGACCCTATGCCATGGACCCTGTAGAATACATCCCTTCCTGTGTCTTACATGCACATGAGAAGTAAATTATGAATCAAAACTGTAATAAGATATCCTTTATGTTATGAATTCTTGGTATCTAAAACCAGGAACTAATTAAATTTGTTTGTATGCTTTGATACATATAATATGGACATGAGTATCTATATACTGCTGATTGCCCTCACTATCTATAGTCTTACTATTTTCTGTTTAAAACTCATGAACCAAAATATTTAGATGATATGGGTTTCCCTTGGTACCAAACTCACAATACAAATGCTCATCGTTCAATCTTAGAAAATGAATAGATTCAGAGAGGGAGCGATACTTGGTAAATAATGAATACAGTAGGAAGAGGCAGTTGAATAAAGTCCTAGATGCTAGCCCAAAGATGAAGAAGGTCCAAGCGCGAGGCTCGGAGACAAGAAATAACTTGCATTCAGAGCAAGAAGATTAAAAAGCCTGCCTTATGGAGAGGGGCCCGAGATGAAGCTATGAAGCTAGACAAAGAGGCAGGGGTCAGATTGTCAGGGAATTGATTGGACTTCATTCTGTAGGTGATAGGATGCCACTGGGTGAGTGATAATCAGATTTGTGAATTAAAAAGATCACTCTGACTTTGGGATTTCAAAAAGTTCAATATTTAATGGCTTCTGGATGCTTGGGACTACTAGGGAAATTGTATTGCTAGGTAGCTGTGCTAATGTCGTAACCTTTAGAGAAACCACTAGGAAAAATGGAGCCCCCACATAGACTCATCCACAAAAATAAAAGATGATATGTGGCTACCTGTGCAGCAAAAATTATTTATTGATCCATTCAACTGTATAAGACAGTTAAATTGGAAAGCTACATTTTGTTTGTAAATAGTATGGATATTATCCATATCTATAAAGTGCTTTGTGTTCTAAAACATGGCAGTTAGCTTCTTCAAGGCCAATAGAATGGTGTCTTGTGCTATTTCAAATTTCTCTGACTTCTTTTGTCTCTGACCTACATCCCCTCTTTTAAAGGGCTTGCCTGATTAGGTCAGGCCCACTGAGGATAATCTCCCCTTGTGGAGCTTAAAGTCAACTGATTAGGAGCCTTAATCACATCTGCAAAAAATTCTTAACCTTTCCATGTAACATAATGTAATCACAAGGGTGATATCTCTCAGGGAGTGAGAATCAGGGACCATAATAAAATTCTGCCAAATATACAGGTACCCTTACAAAGAGAAGCTAGCCTCTTATAGAAAGAAAGAGGCTACCCTCAGATGTCACTATTCACCTCAGCTTTCCTCCTGCAGACACTGACATTCACGGCCCCAAATTCATGACTTCTTGACATGAATCTCAAATAGCTGGCTTTAATTTGGCCCTTCTTTGTGACAAGAAGGGGGTCGGGGGTTGGAAGAGTCATCAATGATTAACTTATTCTAACAGCTGTGAGAATCTTTTTTAAGACTTTCAGATAGGGTAGACCTACTCTGTAGGAGGCTTTGGGGAAGGATTTGAGGGGTTCTAGAAGGTCCACCTGCCCTCAACCACCACCCACCCCCTGCCTCCACAGCCTCCATAACCTATGAGAGCTTCTATATAGGAGTTGTTTATTTGGGTTAAGACCCTGGAGGACCTCCCTACAGGTACAAATGTGTTTCCTGGGGGAGGCAGCAGCTTAATCCATGCTAGAACCTGAGGCAACACTAGTCATGTTGGAAAAGAAGTGCTTATCAGACTTCTGTGTCATGATGCAAAAATTATTCATGTAAAAATTAAACACATTTACATAATGGAAAAAATTCAAGCAGTCTGGAAGAGTCCAAAATGGAATGTAATATTTCTGCCCACTTGTGACATACAGTCCCTTGCTATGGTGGTAAACACTGGTAAAAGATTTTTGCCTATCTTTTCTGAAATTGCATGTAACTTCATTTTTCAAAACAAAAAAGGGAACATTATATAAGGCTGTTTTAAATTTGCTCTTTTATTTTTCACCTAACATAGCTCAGAGGTATTTTTGTATTTGTTCATACAGATCTGCCTCACTCTTTTCAGTTGCTTGCTGATAGATGTGGTTTTGGTGGTGTTCAAAAGACAGAGAGCTATAGTGGAGAAGAACAGACTACACTCCAGAGTTTTGGACATTGCCCAGGAAGACAAAGAGACAGTGTAGAGATGAACTTCCCTTCAGTGTTCAAGTATGTACAGACCTCTTAGAAGGTCCTTAAAGATGGCATCTTAGAATAATGGTGTTAGTAGGGGTATGGTGATGGAGTATTGGTCAGAGAGGGATTGGGCTAATTTAATTTAAAGAAAAATGAAAGCTTTAAATTTAATTACAAATAATGCAAACACTATCCTCTAGACAATTATTAAAGTATCATTTTTTTAAAATTTTATTTTGAAATAAATTCAAACTTACAGGAACAGTTGCAAAAACAATACAAACTCCATACACAGAACTCCAGCATACCCTGATCCCCCTCCCCTGATCCCCCGATCCACCAACTTTAACATCCTGTCACACCACCATTTCTTTCTTTCCCTCCCTCCCTGTCTATCATCCATCATCTATTGCTCTGTCTTCTGAACATGAGAGCAGGCTGCATACATCCTTGAACAAACAATATAATTCACATACACAATTCCCATGAACAAGAACATTCTTTTATGCATTCCCATTAAGCACAGCTAAGAAGTTCAAGAAATTCAACATCGATACAAAGCTTACATTCTATATTTCTTTTTTTTTTCTTATGTCCCAACTGTGTCCCTTTGAGCCTCCTCTCCTCCATCCTCAGATCCCATCCAGGATCATCCTTGGCATTTAATTGTCATTATCTATTTAGACTGTCTTTTTTTTTTTCCACTTGTGGAAACATATACAGCCTAAATCTTCCCATTCCAGCCCCTCCCTAGCATTCCATTAGTGGGATTAATCACATTTAGAATGTTGCAATGCCATCACCTTCCCACCATCCATTACTAGAAATTTCCCTTCACCCCAAACAGAAACCCTACACTCATTTCTTAACTCCCCATTGCCCCTTCCCCCACTTCTCATAACCCATACTCCACTTTTCATCTCTATGGTCATATTCTCTGATACTTTCTTTGTGTTTACCATGGGGCTTAAATTTAACCTCTTAAGTCTATAACAATCTTGTTTTTCTTTGATACCAACTTAACTTCAATAGGACACATAAACTATGTTCCTTTACTCCTCCATTCCCCCATCTTTATGTACTTCTTGTCAAAAATTACATATTTTACCTTGAGTCCAAAACCACTGATTTATCATTACAGTTTGTGTATTTTAGATCCTGTAGGAAGTAAATAGTGGAGTTAAAATAAAAAATACAGTAGTATTGGTATTTATATTTACCATGTGATCTTTACTGGAAATCTTTATTTCTTCATGTGGTTTCAGTCAATTGTTTAGTGTCCCTTCCTTTCAGCCTGCTCAATTCCCTTTAGCATTTCTTATAGGACTGATCTACTGGTGATGAAGTCCCTCAGCTTTTGATTATCCAGGAATGTTTTCATCTCCCCCTCATTTTTACCCTCCAGGTGTTTGTGAATTTTCTAAGTCTCTGATGGTCATTGTCTTCTATCTGTATTCCATTGTGGTCAGAGAATGTGCTTTGAATATATTCATTTTTTTTTTTAATTTATTGAGGCTTGTTTTATGTCCCAGCATATGGGCTATTCTGGAGAAAGATCCATGATCAGTAGAGAAGAATGTGTGTCCTGGTGATTTGGGATGTAATGTTCTATATATGTCTGTTAAATTTCTCTGTATCTCTCTCCTTTCATTGTTTCTCTGTCGGTAGGGCTCCCTTTAGTATCTCAAGTAGGGCAGGGCTTTCATTAGCAAAATCTCTCAGCATTTGTTTGTCTGTGAAAAATTTAAGCTCTCCCTCAAATTTGAAGGAGAGTTTTGCTGGATAAAGTATTCTTGGTTGGAAATTTTTCTCTCTCAGAATTTTAAATATGTCATGCCACTGCCTTCTCGCCTCCATGGTGGCCAGTGAGTAGTCACTACTTAGTCTTACATTGTTTTCTTTGTATGTGGTGAATTGCTTTTCTGTTGCTGCTTTCAGAACTTGCTCCTTCTCTTCAGTATTTGACAGTCTGATCGGAATATGTCTTGGAGTGGGTTTATTTGGATTTATTCTATTTGGAGTTTGCTGGGCATTTATGCTTTGTGTATTTATATTGTGTAGAATAGTTGGGAAGTTTTCCCCAACAACTTCTTTGAATACTCTTTCTAGACCTTTACCCTTTTCTTCCCCTTCTGGGACACCAATGAGTCTTAAATTTGGACGTTTTATTTTATCTATCATATCCCTGAAATCCATTTTGATTTTTTTGATTTTTTTCCCCCATTCTTTCTTTTGTTCTTTCATTTTCCATTCTGTGGTCCTTGAGGACTCTGAGTCATTGTTCAGTTTCTTCTAATCTTGTATTATGAGTATCCAGTGTCTTTTTAATTTGGACAATAATTTCTTTTATTTCCATAAGTCTTCTTTTTTTTAATCACTTTTGCAATTTCTTCTTTATGCTCTTCTAGGGTCTTCTTTATGTCCTTTATATCCTGTGCCATGCTCTTGTTGCTTGTCCTTAATTTTTTGATTAATTGCGCCAAGTATTGTGTCTCTTCTGATCTTTTGATTTGGGTGTTGGGTGTTGGGTTCTCCATATCATCTGGTTTTATCATATGTTTTAAGATTTTCTGTTGTTTTTGGCCTCTTGGCATTTGCTTTACTTGATACGGTTCTTTCGGGGTCTGTAAAATACCAATCTCTAATTTGTCAGATCTACAACTTGGTGGCGTACACTTTAACTGTGCCAGTTTGAATGTATTAAGTCCCCCCAAATGCCATTATCTTTGATGTAATCGTGTGTGGGCAGATCTATCATTGTTAATTAGATTGTAATTCTTTGAGTGTTTCCATGGAGATGCGCCCCACCCAACTGTGGTTGATGACTCTGATTGGATAATTTCCATGGAGGTGTTGGCCCGCCTATTGGGTGGGTCTGAATTAAGTTACTGGCGCACTATATAAGATCAGACAGAAGGAGAGAGCTTGCTACAGCCAAGAGGGACACTTTGAAGAAAGCACAGGAGCTGCAGATGAGAGACAGTTTGAAGATGGCTGTTGAAAACAGACTCTTGCTCTGGAGAAGCTGAGAGAGGACAAATATCCCAAGTACAACTAAGAGTGATGTTTTTGAGGAACTGCAGCCTAGAGAGGAACGTCCTGGGAGAAAGCCATTTTGAAACCAGAACTTTGGAGCAGACGCCAGCCACGTGCCTTCCCAGCTAACAGAGGTTTTCCGGACACCATTGGCCATCCTCCAGTGAAGGTACCCAATTGTTGATGTGTTACTTTGGACACTTTATGGCCTTAAGACTGTAACTGTGTAACCAAATAAACCCCCTTTTGTAAAAGCCAATCCATCTCTGGTGTTTTGCATTCCAACAGCATTAGCAAACTAGAACATTAACTAACCAGCAGATGGCGTCTGCAAGTCACCTATTCCCCTAAAGTCAGTTCTCCCCAACTTTGTGGTGTGTGGGAGTCTGATTCTTGTGGGGTTCATTGGTGCACCAAGTTTGGGTGTGTTATTGGTGCTGTCCACCCTGAATGTGGGGCATGTGTCTGAGCAGTTAAGGAGGCAGAGCAGCTTTAATAATCAAACCTCCTAGGTGTTCCTGGAAATTTAAGGCTGTTGCAAGAGTCCAAGCCTTCACCTCAGTCCCGCCACAGATCGTCTCTGCCGCTGACCCACAAGTCCCTGGCACTGGTGTAGGGTCCCTGGGATTTCCGAGCCAGTCCCCCTTCTCAGCCATGCTCTTCCAGGACCCCTGCTGAGGGAAGGCTGCACCATGTCACAAGTGCACACTGGCCCTCCAGGGAAGCCCTGGGCTGCCACGCCATGCAGGGGTGTTCCCAGCCTGCTGTAAAGATGGTTGTATGGGGCATGTTAATTTCCCCCTCTTTGCACAGCTCTGCCTTCCCAGCTGCGGGACAATTAGCTGTGGGTGCCCTAAAGGCCACTGTCTGTAGCTGATATTGTGGCATGTGCACGGTGCTGCAGGAACTATTCCCCATCACACTGGGACCCTTGGCATGGCTCTGGGCTATGGGTCCAGCCCCGGGCAGGAGTGTCCCCAACCCACTGGGGAGATGGTTGCAAGGAGCACTGTTTCTTTCTCCTTTTGGCTCCTCTCTGCCCCCTGGCCCCAAGATAATCAGCAGGGGTTGTGGGAAGGGCTATCCTCCATGCCAGACACCAAGGCGTTGGGACAGTCTGCTCCTGCCAGTGCTTTCCTGTGCAGTTCTCACCATTGTATCTGCAGTCGGTCCCAGGTTTTTTTTTTTAAAAAAAAAGCTAGTCCGTCTCCAAATGCCAACCCACAGTTTCCCCACACCGCAGCACGGCTGCTGGACTTTCATCTGGCTCACTCACTCAGTTCAGAATGCAGACTCCTGGTTTCACCAAATGCACAGTCCCTGTGGATTTAGCAGACCTTGTCTGGCTGGTGCATTGCTGGAACTGATGTTCTGGGTCGCTTTTTGGCTTTTATCTAGTATTTTTCAAGGAGGTGTTTTTTTGCCCTGTCTTACCTAGCCGCCATCTTGGGTTCTCCCTGATCATGACTTTTGATCAGCAAATTCGGATCTCCAGGTCCTGTCAGTGAGCTACTCTGAAATATCATTTTATATGGTTGGTATATTGGCCACTAATGAACACTACATTGTATCTTGTAATCACTTGCATTTCTAGGATAGTTCCCTGCTGAAAATGGCTATAACTGGGAATGCTTTGGAAATTAGTCATTTTTTCTTTTGGCAGGAGGGGCAGAGATTGCTCTTCGTTCACCTAACCCTGTTCCTTTTCCTCCTGGGTACAGAGCCAGACGGCATTTCCCAGTGATGGATTGATGGAGCTCCCACAATCACTCTTTTTCTCCCCATCCGTGAAGCTGGAAGCAGAGGACTCCGAAAGCCTGGAGGACGGCAGAGCGAGCAGATGACAGGACTCCTGAGTCACTGCTTGGAAGACAGTTACTCAGGAGGGATGCCTGACCAGGAAAGCCCACGTCAGACTATTTCGTGAGTGAAAATGAACTTTTTGTATCTTCTCCTGACATGTTTGGGCTGATTGTTCCAGCACTTAGCCGATCCTGACGAATACTGGATTTCACATTGCCTAAGGCCATACAGATCAGTCATATATGCTTCCTAATGGATGTTTAGATGACTATCATTAATCTATCTGTTATCATTACTTTTGTTCCTTTTTCACTTTTTTTTTTTAAAGAAAAAAATCTAAATGTCCTTCAACAGATGAGTGGATAAATAAAATGTGGTATATACACAAGATAGAATACTACACGGCAGTAAGAAGGAACGATCTCGTGAAACATATGACAACATGGATGAACCTTGAAGACATAATGCTGAGCGAAATAAGCCAGGCACAAAAAGAGAAATATTATGTGCTACCACTAATGTGAACTTTGAAAAATGTAAAACAAATGGTTTATAATGTAGAATGTAGGGGAAGTATCAATAGAGAGCAATTAAGGAAGGGGGAACAATAATCCAAGAAGAACAGATAAGCTATCGTGGGTAAATTTAACGTTCTGGGAATGCCCAGGAATGGCTATGGTCTGTTAATTTCTGATGGGTATAGTAGGAACAAGTTCACAGAAATGTTGCTATATTAGGTAACTTTCTTGGGGTAGAGTAGGAACATGTTGGAAGTAAAGTAGTTATCTTAAAAAAAGAAAATAATAGAGGGTCATATGGGGAAAAAATATACCTATTGCAAACTATATACTGCAGCTCATAGTATTTTAACATTCTTTCATAAATAGTAACAAATGTACTATGCCAATACTATGAATCACCAATCAAGAGAGGTGGTTAGGGATATGGAAGGATTCGAGTTTCCTTTTTTCTGTCTTTATTTCTTTTCTGGAGTAATGAAAATTCTAAAAATTGAAAAAATTAATTGTGGTGATGGATGCACAGACTTTTGATGGTACGAGGGGCAATTGATTGTATACTTTGGATCTTTGGATAATTGTATGGTATGTGAACAACCACAATAAAAAATGTGATTAAAAAAAAAAAAAAAGAAAAAGCATGACCCATAGACTATTTGAACAATAGGCAAAAGATACAAGAAAGATATTTCTTATTTAGGGGGATTAAATAGTATTTTAATTTCTATTTTTTTGACTATGAGAATGAAGTTTTATGACCTAAACTGCATAAATCCACTTGTAATAGGAAAATCAGTTTACAATTTCTCTTATTAGTTAAAATATCCTCTTGAAATTAGTAAGTTAGAACTCCAATAGATTTTTCTCTTTATTGACCTAATATAATTAATGTATATAAACATTTCCCCACACTAAAGCCCAGGTATTTTCAGAGACTACCATTATACAAAGTGAGAATAAGTTGCTGCTTATCAAATTGACCCCTATATTTTCAAGTTCACCTTTCTTACCTTTCTTACTTCTGAACAATGATTTCATTGCTTATAACTCAGCTGTTTCCCAGAACTTGCTGTGTAATTTTCAGTGACCTTATCATATGACAATTTTTTTAAATACACAGAATAAAA
This sequence comes from Choloepus didactylus, assembly GCF_015220235.1. NCBI lineage: Eukaryota > Metazoa > Chordata > Mammalia > Pilosa > Megalonychidae > Choloepus > Choloepus didactylus. Next base: position 40,416,216 of record NC_051309.1, on the reverse strand, counting down.
AAGAGTCAATACTAAACTTCAAGTTTCTTTAATACAATGCCTTGATATTTTGGACATTTGAAAGTAACATATAGATTTTTCATGGACTTTATTTATTTGTTGAAATTAGGTTAATTCAGACCAAAGATGTTTCTAGTACCACAGGAAAGACAATTGTGGCTAAGAGCTGGGTTTTAAAATCCTTTGGCTCTGACTTCCGATTTCAGTTCCATTTTCAACTAGGTATGTGAACTTGCACTAATTACTTTACCACTCAGAGCTCAAGTGTCCTCAACTATCAAACAAAAATAATACCTCAAAGGATGTATGGCAGTCCATGTTTCTCAGACTTTTCCAGCATATGGTCCTGTGTCAGAGTCAGCCACTCTCCCTGAAATCTCCCTCCTTCCATGGTAATTAAATGGTAACCAGTCACGTGACTGCTCAGTCCCTTTATATTTCCCAGCCTGCCTTGCAGTTAGATACGGCCATGTGGCTAAGTTCTCACCAACAGAATGTGAGTGAACATCATGTGGGCTATGCTGGGCCACTGTCTAAGGCTCTAGGTGTGCCTCCTCTCTTCCCTCTTCCCAGATAGGACCATTGGAGGTCCAGCCTCAATAGTGTGCATGGTGCTAAGATCTCAAGGCTCTGAATGACTGTGGAGCACAGCTCCTGACACCTGGAATTCTCGCCTCAAACTATCACATGAGAAAGCAGTAACTTCTGTCCTCTTTGAGCTTCTGAATAATTGTTGCATCTTTTTGTTACAGTATCCAGTCTTGTCCTAATACCACTTCCTTTAGACACCATAAAATTCTCTCTTCTCCCTTCTCATGTATCTCCTTCACTGCTGACCCTGGTGGAGACTCACTCACTGCAGTCTGGATATTTCCACCCCATAAGAAGATGGAGTCAGGATTTACTTTGTTATTTGAAGTTTCAGAACTGTTGGATATTTTTTTCCAAATATAAAATGACATTATTTAATTTTTCTGCACAACCTTCCCCTGTAAAGAAAAACAACCAACCAACCAACCAAACAAAAAAACCTGATACCTTCTTTACTACCCCTACTGCTTTGAAAGATCTCTTAATATCTGGAAAATATTAAACATTCAACAAATGGGAAATAGTCTTACTGCATGCCAATTTTCTTTAGTTCAAAAAATATGAAAAACTGCTCCAACCCTCAAGCATTTGTAGTCAGGCTATAGAGATAAACACACACACACACAAAGTGCAACATAAGGCAGCGTATGTATCAAAATAGTAATACAGACAGTGAGAGCTAGGGAGGTTCTGAAGATGACTCTGGGGTGTGATAAAAACTTGAGTAGAGTTAGGAAGACCTCAGATAGAACTCTGAAAGGAGGTGTAGAATTTTGATAAGAAGAGGTAAAGGCAGAGGGTCATTCCACCCTCTATAGGTTCCAGGAGGCTGTGTCCGGCTTGTACTGCATCACTGTTATCACCGGCATCTAGTACAGTGCCTGGCACAAAATGGGCAGATACTAAATATTGGTTGACTGAAAGCAAATTCTGGATCTGGAAAGGAGATAGATGTGTGATTGAGAGGCTGTGATGAGACCATTTTGAAGGATGAGTAAATGTGTTTGGAAAGGAAAATTGGAGCTCTGCATTAATCTGGGTCCTCCAAGGAGCAGACACAAAGATGGGATTAAATGTGCAAAGACTTAACTAAGGAAAGCACTGGTGAAAAAATGAGGAGGGAGCCAGGCAAGGCTAGGAGAGTCATCAGACCATGATGCAGTCAGACCCAGGGCAAAGGAGAGAGAGACAGTCTAAGGAAGACTTGGCAAGGCCTCCAGGGAGCCCTTGAGCCAAAGTTGACCATCAGCTGTTTGATAAATTTCCCATAGCCTATCTTCTTCTTTATTCTAAGGTCAGTGCTCTTTCCTTTTTTGATGGGTAAACAAAAGCACTTGGAGGTCAAATGGCTTTCCCAGAACTGAAGGAGAAGTTTGGGTCAATCTATTCAGAGTTCAGTGATAAAAGCATAAAACTTCCTGAAAACATAGGACTGTACAACATAAACAGTAAACCCAACTGTAAATGGTGGACTGTGGTTAATAGCACAATCATAAAAATGTTCTTTCATGAATTGTAACAAATGTACCACACTAAAATGGAGTGGTATACGGGAACTCTGTTTTTTTATGCATGATTGTTCTGTAGACCTACAACACTTTCTGGAAAACTGTGTAAAGAAATAACCTGTTTGCCATCTGGTTGGCTGGGAAGAAGTCCAGGTTGGCACCTGGAAAAGCACCTGAAGGATGACAATGTCAAATTCCTGCACTGTGGTCTGTTTGCAACTCCTGTTTAGCTAGGAGAAGTGGTGTGGTCTAATGGAAAGAGCACAGACTGTGCGACTAGCCAGATGAGTATCCTCCTGGGCTCTGTTTTCTTGTGGAGAAAGTAAGAGGTCTGAACTAGATGGATGCCAAAATCGTTCCAACTCTTCGCTTGAGGCATCTAAGAAACCAGTTGGGTGTGAACATTGTGGCTTCAGTAATGGAAGGCAGGGAAGGTTATTATCCTTGTGGGTGGGGATGAGGTGGTGTTGGCAGCAACTTCTTATGGAGCTGTACTCAAGGTGTGACAAGAGCATTGTCTTTTGTTCGAATACTTTGTATGTGTTTGGGAATAAAACGATGAGTAAGACATGGTATCTGAACATGAGGAAGTCCCAGTTTCCTTAGTAGACTAGGTGAGAGGCAGTGGGACATACAGGAAAGGGAAAGGGCTTTGGGGGACAATCCTGGAAAATCTTGGGCATGCCACATAATCTCTCAGTGGTTTCTTCAAATGATATGCTTGTCAGTGTCATTGGGGAGATTAGGCATAGTATAGATAAGCTGACTGGAAGGACATCTGGAACAGAAGTGGCACTTGCAAAATGCTTTGCTATTATTACTAGCATGACAGGGTAAAAAGTTATTGAGCGTAAATGTTTCCAGGTTGTTCCTTGCCCACGTCCCAACTTTGTTCTCATTGACTTCTGGTTTGAAACATTCTCTGAGATGAGGTAAAAGACTGTGATGCAGAATTAAGAATAGCTGATGGGAAGTGGTGAAAGGCTTAGAAGAGAGGCTAAGTTGTTCTGATAATAGGGGATTTAGAGAGAAGAGATGAAAAATGAGAGAAAAAGTCTCTTCAGGTTGGGGGAGAGGAAAAACTTGGGTTGGTGGGTGTTGAATGAGAAGCTCTAGAGCTATGGGTAAGAAAGAATTAGGGAGAAGGGGCTATAAAAATGTTGCTGAGGATTTTGAATCAGATCACCTCTTTATTTTTGAGATATTAAAGATTAAAGATTCCCTTTTTGAATGATTTGGGCTATTTGTGCCTCTTTAATCATTGACATCTTAGAACCACAGAGATTGGCATTGTAAAGGCCTACATTACATAGATACATAATTGGAATGCAACTGGTCATAGTGGCATTTACAAAGCCCTATGAGGTTCAAGGGAGGAGGAAGTATTTCTCATGAATGGATCAGAAAGAATGAAGCATTTGAACTGTGTCTTCTGTTGAAAGCATGCCTTTGACTCTTATTGAATGAATGATCTTGTAAAATCACTTAAACTCTCTGAGCCTCAACTTCCTTATTCATAAATGAAGAATAATCAAAAACAATACCCTCCTTAAAGGTTTGACATAAGGATCAAATGAGATATTGACTGTATAGTATAAAATGGATAGACAGTTGAGAATTCAGGTTGAGAGTATGGGTTGTGATGTTAGACACACCTGGGTTTGAATCTTGGCTCCGTGTGACCATGGAAAAGTAGTAGGATAGTTGTGGGAACCAGTGATCAATGCATGTGAAGTGCTTGCACAACGCCTGGCACAGGGTAAGTGCTCAGGCATTATTGCATTCTTTTGGCAAATCTTGAAGCATTATGCAAGTGGCTATCATTATTTTTACAATCTCAAGTGAGGCCTAAAAATACCAAGGTCTAGGGGCAGAAATGCCCAAAGGGTGAGGGTGAGTTTCCTATTGCTGCTGTAACAACACAGCAGGTGTTCCGGTTTGCTAATGCTGCCATTAAGCAAAACACCAGAAATGGATTGGCTTTTATAAAGGGGGTTTATTTGGTTACACAGTTACAGTCTTAAGGCCATAAAGCAATCAGATACCTTCACTGGACCATCAGCAATCAGATACCTTCACTGGAGGATGGCCAATGGCATCCAGGAAAACCTCTCTAAGTTGGGAAGGCACGTAGCTGGCATCTGCTAATCCTGTGCTGTGTTCTAGCTCCTCTCTCAGTTCCTGTGGGTTCTTCAAAATGTTGCTCTTGGGTGTTTGTCCTCTCTTAGCTTCTCTGGAGCAAAAGTCTGCTTTCAATGGCTATCTTCAAACTGTCTCTTTCATTTGCTCTCCAGAATGTCACTCACAACTGCTCTGCGTCTGGGCCTATGTGGCTCTTTTTAAAGTACTCCAGTGATCCAGTTAACATCCACCCTGAATGGGTGGGGTAACACCTCCATGGAAATTATCCAATCAAACATTTCACTCACAGTTGATTGAGTCATATCTCCATGGAAACACTCATTCAAATAATTACAATCTAATCAACACTAATACATAATACATCCAAACTGGCACAGCAGGTAATCTCACTGCCCTCCCTACTACATGGGACATGACCCCAGGGTGTAAATCTCCCTGACAATGTGGGATGTGACTCCCAGGGATGAGCCTGGACTTGGCTTCATAGGATTGAGAAAGACTTCTGGACCAAAAGGGGGAAGAGAAATAAAACAAAATAAAGTTTCATGGCTGAGAGATTTCAAATGGAGTCGAGAGGTCATTCTGGAGGTAGCTCTTATTCATTATATAGATATCCCTTTTAGTTTTTGGTTTATTAGAATAGCTAGAAGGAAATATCTGAAACTGTTGAACTGCAATCCAGTAGCCTTGATTCTTGAAGATGGTTGTATAACTATATAGCTTATATGGTGTGACCATGTGATTGTGAAAATGTTATGGCTCATACTCCCTTTACCTGGTGTATGGACAAATGAGTAGAAAAATGGGGACAAAAGTAAATGAATAATAGGGGGGAAGGAGGAGTATGGGATGTTTTGGGTATTCTTTTTTACCTCTATATTTATTCTTATTTTTATTTTTATTTTTTGTAGTAATGAAAATGTTCAGAAATTGATTATGGTGATGAATACACAACTATATGATACTGTAAACAATTGACCCGATTTTTAAATTTTGGCTCAATCACTCCCAAACCCCATGAACTTGGTCCAAGGACTTGATCTCTCTGAACCTGAAAAGCCTTATTAAAATAGGCATAATATCAGTTAGGGGCTTTACAAAATATAACATGAGATAACTTCCTAAAATTAATAGACTTTATTTTTTGGAGTGGTTTTTGGTTTACCAAAAAATTAATCACAAAGTAAAGAGAGTTCCCATATACAACTGCTCCCCCGTTTCTATTATTAACACCTTACATTAGTGTTTTAGTTTGAATTGTGTCCTTCCCTCCCACGCCAATGTTATGTTCAAGCCCTAACCTCTGGTCCTGTGTACATGACCTGATTTGGAAATAGGGTCTTTGAAGATGTGATTAATTAAAATGAAGCCAAACTGGATTAGGATGAGCCCTAAGCCAACGTGTCTGGTGTCTTCACAGAAGGGGAGAAGAGAAGACAGCAGTGTGATGACAGAGCAGAGACTGAAGTGCTGCAGCCGCAAGCCAAGGAGTGCCGAGGAACACCAAGGATTGCCGATAACTGCCAGAAGCTAGGAAGAAGCAAGGAAGGATTCTCCTGTACAGGTTTCAGGGGAAACATGGCCCTGCTGACATTTTGATTTCCTTCTTCTGGCCTCCCAAACTGGAAGACAATAAATTTCTGTTGTTTTAAACCACCGACTTTGTGGTTATTATGGAAGTCCTAGGAAACAAAGACAGTGCAGTACATTTGTTACAGTTGATGAACCAATATTGATACATTATTATCTGAAATCTATAGTTTACATTGGAGTTTACTCTCTGTCTTATGAGGTTCTATGAGTTTTGTCAAATGCATAAGTTTATGTATCCACCATTACAGTATCATACAGAAGTTTTGTTGCCCTAAAATTCTGGGCTTCACCCATTCATCCCTCCACCTCTCTACCCCCCAAACCCTTGACAACCACTTGTGTCTTTGTCTCCACAGTTTTGCCTTTTCCTGTATAGTCATATTGTTGGAATCATACAGTATGGAGCCTTTTCAGACTGGCTTCTTTCACTTGCAGTATGTAAATAAGTTTCTTCCATGTCTCTTCTTGGGTTGAGAGCTCATTTCTTTGTATGGCTGAACAGTACTCCATTGTATGGATATACTGCAGTTTGTTTATCCATTCACCTTTCCAAGGACATCTTGGTTGCTTCCAATTTTTGGCAATTCTGAATAAAGCTGCCCTAGACATACACATGCAGGTTTTTGTGTGGTTTCATCTCATTTGTGTAAAGAACGGGGAGCACGATTGCTAGATTGAGCCGGAAGACTATGTTGAGCTTTGTTAGAAATGCCCAGACTGTCCCCCAAAATGGCTGTGCCATTTTCCATTCCTACCAGCCATGAATGAGAGTTCCTGCTGCTCCACAGCTTTGCAGCATTTGGTGATGCTGGTGTTTTGGGTTTTAGCCATTCTAATAGGTGTGCAGTGGTATCCCATTGTTTTTCTAATTTGCAGTTCTCTACGAACACACAATGTTGAGCATCTTTTCATATTGAGATAATCTTTTGAGAAAATATCTGACAAATCAAAACTAGTTTCCCTCTCTCTTCCTCACTCCTCTATTTCTCCTGCCTTTTTGGAGTCAGCAAACCTTTCTTGAGCATCTCCTCTGTGCCTGTCGCTTGTCTAAACAATTTTATATATATTGGTACATATTGCGTCATTTTATTCTCACAACACCTTTTGAGATGATTGATTTTCACTTTTCAAAGAACACTGTGAGGTCCAGAGAGCTGAAATAATTTACCAATTGCACTTATTAGGGGAGGCCAAGCTGTAATCCTGGTTCGAGACTTCTGATTCCACGCCTGGCTGTGATATAGAAAGAACCACAGTGTGCATTTTATTGTTGGCAGATTACAGTTTTAATTTATTGCTACATATTTCCAGAGGTAGAGGAGTTAGAATATTTGTTTAATTTGGTTTTTTGTTCCTGTTCTAGTTTGCTAATGCTGCAGAATGCAAAACACCAGAGATGGATTGGCTTTTATAAAAAGGGGGTTTATTTGGCTACACAGTTACAGTCTTAAGGCCATAAAGTGTCCAAGGTGACACATCAGTAATTGGGTACCTTCACTGGAGGATGGCCAGTGGCGTCCGGAAAACCTCTGTTAGCTGGGAAGGCACGTGGCTGGCATCTGCTCCAAAGTTCTGGTTTCAAAATGGCTTTCTCCCACGATGTTCCTCCCTAGCAAGCTTGCTCCTCTTCAAAACATCACTCCCAGCTGCACTGAGTTCCTTCTTTTTGAGTCAGCTCATTTATATGGCTCCACTGATCAAGGCCCACCCTGAATGGGTGGGGCCATGCCTCCATGGGAATATCTCATCAGAGTCATCACCCACAGCTGGGTGGGGCACATTCCAAGCAATTCTAATCAGCACCAAAATGTCTGCCCCACAAAACTACATCAAAGATAATGGCATTTGGGGCACACAATACATTCAAACTGGCACAGTTCCTTAGAAAATGACAACAACAACAACAAATGTCTGTGGCAGTGCTTTAAACTTTGGGCATGGCCCTTGCTTTTGTTCTGGGTGTCCACAACCATCCCGAAAGATCTGCCCTGTTCTTGCTACATACAGCATGAGAGGTGGCAGAAAGTTACGCTCTTTCTACTTGGAGGTGCTGGCAAGTGGCCGGCCTACAGCTCTGAGCTCATGGTCATTGTGGTCCATTTCTACTGAGCTGCTCATTGAAGTGGATGACTGGAGAATACAAAAGCCTTGATTAGTGGAGGTGGGAGGAAAAAGTTTTCATGGTTGGAGCTGTATCCACACACACCCAAAGCATTAGCCTATACTGGAGAGGTGCCGTGCAGGGAAGCTGCCAGGCTATATCTCATCTAGGTGAGAACAGAAAAAGTGTCCCCTCTTGAAGGATGCAACCCTGAAAACAGGGTTTGGCCAGCAGATGTCTCTTTGAGCCAATTAGAAAAAGATGCCCCTTCCTCGGGTGCCCCATGCCAAGGCACAAGTTTTCCAAGTAGGGCACTGATTATATTTTGTCTCCCACTTCTCCCCAGGCCCTGGCAGTAGAGCCGAGTGGTGAGGAGCATAGATCCTAGAGTCAGAGGGTCTGGGTTTGGATCATAGCTTGCCTTTTTACTGCTGTTGTCATTGGACAATTGACCTAACCTCTCTGGGACTCAGATTCCTTATTGACAAATAAGAGAGAATAACTATTCCCGACTCAAATGTTGTTGTGAGGATGCACCAAATTAACAAATACACAAGCTAGAGAACAGTTTTTAGCATAGTAAGCACCACATGCATGTGAGTAAACATTATTATTAGGTACTGGGAGTAAACAGAGTGCCCAGTTCTCTTTCTCCTTCCAATCCCAGACCCCAGGTTCCTTTTCACCCTCCCTTTCCTCTGCTATTCTAGAAATATCCTTTCAGATACATGACACTCTTGACAGCCTGATGACCCCAGCAAAGTTATCTAGTAAGTAACTTACATGCATGCATGCTTCAGCACAGAACTGATTAAGAGTTTAATCTGTCAGGCTGAGTGTATTTCTTAGGATAAAAGCTAAACTGCAGAAATAAGGAAACCTAAAATTGTAGTGGTTTAAAGAACATGGAAGCTTACAAGCTTACAATTCGTCATACCACTGGTCTGTTTTGGAACAGATGGTAGAATATCATGATAGAGACTGATATCTCTCTAATAAGCTAGCCTGCACCTTCCCCGGTTAGGGTCATGTGCCAGACATTTGTCATGCACAGAAAATGGGGCTCAGTCACATGAACTCTGAACCTGAAATAATATTTAGGTATAGTCTGTGCTCATAAATCTAGAACCTCTAAACAATGCTCTTGGTATATCATTCCTCTGACGTATTCTGCTGGCCTGCTGGTTCACTGTCCCCTTCCATCTTGAACAATCAATTCTCCATAAAAACAGCCACTCCAAGATTTTCCTTGCAGTAGCCCAGTCAAAGTGCATACAGTTTAGAAAAGGCTATTTTTACCCTGGGACCTAATTTGGTAGCTCTCTGCAACAGTTTTCTTTATCTGTGTCTAAGAGTGACAATAAATGCTCATGTGATAGAAGGTGACAATAAAGAAAACTTTAATAATTATGATTATTGATTGTTATTAACTGTAAATGGAACTGGTTAAATGAGTTCATTAGCCATAAGAAGAAGCATAAATGTTGATTACACACAAAAAAGTGTAATGTGCATACAGACAAAGCATAGAATTCACATTTGGAAAGAATCTTTATTTTGCCATCTGTTCTTTAATTCTTCACTTAAAAATCTCACACATGAGCATTTGTGCTTGGGGGTGGTTGGCGACACTGTTGTATTCAGTCCCCAGATCACTCGGAGGCCAGAGTTCCTGCACCAGTTTCTTGGTGTTCCTGTGACAGATGCGTCAAGCTGGCTCTCCTATCAAAGCATGAGGTGACCTTCAGTGACCCTGTGCAGGTTGGAGCTGGCTTTAGAGACACACTGTCCCAGAAACAAACAAAACAGAACAAGATGCTTCTTTGTTCCAGACATATGAGAAAATATGAATTCACTTACACATCACTCATGCATTCATTCATTTGTTCATGGATTCAATACATGTTGATTGTGTACTTACTCTGTCCTTTTCAGTGTAGTTGTCAGGATAAAGGTTAAACTTCTATAACAAAGAAATAAAAAACAGTGCAGTGATTTTAAGAAAAAAGAAGCCCTTACTCTTTCCCATAACAGCTCAGGGAGTCCAGGTTGGCAGGACAGCTCAGCTAATGGGGTCAGTCATTCGGGGATCTCATTGCTCTTTCATCCTATCGAATATGTCCTTGTGATGGGTGTGATTTCTGTAAGGATTGGTAAAGGAAGCCTCACTCCACCTTCCCACCAAAAGGAACTTGTTTTGACAATGCGTACCCTCCACCTTGACAAACTGCAAACATGTTTCCTTAAAAATGTCATAAAATATGTATAATTTGTTGTTGAAAATGTTGCTTTTGAAAAGAGTTTAAAAAATAAAGGAAAACACATGTATAGCTGAAAAATGAGTAGCGTCAACAAGTTGGTTGCATAAGAGAGAAAGACGATGGAGGCATCAGGGAGTATCTAATCTAATATTCCTGGCTGCTGTAACTCCCACTCCCCTAGTAAAAGGTTTTACATCAAAGCCCAGGCTGCCATTCTGTCTCTGAGCATTGAGCCTCAAGCATCGAGCATCAATCTCACGCATCTCTTTGGAGAATTCTGAACTGGGGCTTTGTGGACTATGATGTGCAGTTTGGAGGCGATTTCAACCTCCTTCTACAGACAAGGAGGAGAATTCTTGCTAGCAGAAGTCACTGACACACTGGCTAGGAGTCAGCAACGACCGAGTCATTGACCACCCTGATAAGGCTGCATGTGCTTTATCATCCACCCACCTCCCTACCAACTCTCTCGCTTCCTGCCTTGTTGAAGGAAATAAATGTAAATGTTGCATTGACCAAGGGTATGTGTATCATCAGTAACTTTTTTGGTATTGCCTGGCCTTTGACGTGCTGAAACTAAGGATTTTACCATGTGTTCTAGTTTGCTGATGCTGCCAGAATGCAAAACACCAGAAATGGATTGGCTTTTATAAAAGGGGGTTTATTTGGTTACACAGTTACAGTCTTAAGGCCACAAAGTGTCCAAGGTAATGCATCAACAATTGGGTACCTTCACTGGAGGATGTCCAGTGGCATACAGAAAACCTCTGTTAGCTTGGAAGGCATGTGGCTGGCGTCTCCTCCAAGTTCTGGTTCCAAAATGGCTTTCTCCCAGGACATTCCTCTCTAGGCTTCTGCTTCTCTCCAAAATGTCACTCTCCATTGCTCTTGGGACGTTTGTCCTCTCTTAGCTTCTCTGGAGCAAAAGTCTGCTTTCAAAGGCCATCTCCAAAATGTCTCTATAAACTGCAGTTCCTCTCTCCACTCCTGTGCATTCTTCAAAGTGTCCCTCTTGGCCGTAGCAAGCTTGCTTCTTCTGTCTGAGCTTATATAGTGCTCCAGTAAACTAATCAAGGCTGATGCTGAATGGCAGGGCCATGCCTCCATGGAAATTATCTAATCAGAGTTATCACCCACAGTTGGTGGGGCGCATTTCTATGGAAACAACCTAATCAAAATGTTCCAACTTAATACCCACTAATATGTCTGCCCCACAAGATTGCATCAAAGAATATGGCTTTTTCTGGGGGACACAATGCATTCAAACCAAGTACACCATAGGAAGGGTTACCTTTTTCTGTTAATACTCAGAGTAAAACGAATCTTCTTCTGTATGGTCAAAGTTGAGCCAGGAGAAAGTCTGTGATAGTTTGAAGCTCTATGTACCCCAGAAAATATCATGTTATTAAAGCTAATCCATTCCTGTAGGTGTAGATCTATTGTAGGTGGAACCTTTTGATCAGATTATTTTAATTTGAGATGGTCTTAATCCTTTTACTGGAGTCCTTTATAAGAGGATAAAAGACAGAAAAAGGCCTCCAGGGAAGCTAAGAAAGACAGTAGCTAAAAGAGAGGACACACAGAAAACAGAGAGGAAGCCACTGAAGCCAGAAACTGGAAGCAACAAAACCAGGAGAGGAGGGAGAGATCAGCAGATGTTGCCACGTGCCTTCCCATGTGACACAGGGGCTGAGGATCACTGAGAGTCGGTCTTTGGGGAGAAGGTATCATCCTATTGATGCCTTAATTTATACATTTTCACAGCCTTTGAACTGTAAACTTGTAAGTTAATAAATCCCTGTTATTAAAAGCTAGTACATTTCTGGTATATTGCATTTTGTCAGCTTTAGCAAACCAAAACAGCTCCAGGAAGGGGGAAAGGAAAAAGTCTAGGACAACAGTTTCCTTTAAACAAATCAAGTGGATGTGGTGTACTTACATTGCATTGATGAGAACTCAGTCACATGGCCATCCCAAGGCTGCAAGGGAATCTGGGTAATGTAGTCTTTAGCTGGCTCATATGCCTAGCTGAAACTCTATTACTATGAGAGGAAATAAGCAAAGATTTTGTTGGGGCAATTCCTCACCATGTGTTTCCAAAGTCCCATTAAGCACAATCAAACATCTCGCACTGAGCAGAACCTGCATGCTTTTCCCCACTCCCTCAAAGAGGGGATTGCCCCATAAATTATAGGAAAATTTAATCTTGCCATCAACTTCTTTCTTCCCGGGCACACTGATTCTCTGCTGTCAAGAATCAAAGACTGTTGCCACATGCCAAACATGCTGGTTGGCCCCAGGGGATGCCTATCCTCGCACATGTCGAAAATGAGTGTATCATTTCTGGATTGGATATCGGGATATCATCAGTTCTAGCAAGAATGTCACTCAGATCTCACATGACTTTGGACACCTCTATTTCAAGCCAGATGGGAATCATCTCAAGGTAACAATTATAGTTATCACGTATTGAGTGCCTACTGTGAACAGGGCTTTGTGCTGGTGCATTATATGCATTTTCTTTAATGCTCACAAAATCTCTGAAATTCTTTTTCTTTGGGATCACCTCCCAAATTCTCATACTTGGCTTTACTCTGCAAGGAACGCAATCTGATAGTCAGATTATTCAATATTTACCCCTGGGCCTGGGTAGAGGACCATATAACATAGGGGTGTCCAACATATCTAGAGAACATCAGGGTTCCAGTGGCAAGGAATAAGGGGAATAATTATTAGACAGGTAACTGGCAGGGGCTTTGGCAATCTCTATTTCTCCCATATTAATATCCAGATCAATGAGTAACTAGCTATTCCCACAATTGTTAAATTCATCTTTTCTACATTTTGTAATTGTCTTGAAACAGAAGATTATGCTTGTGCCAGCCCTGGACTTCTAGAATGAACTCCAGGTCTGCTCTTCTCAGAGTGAATTCAGGAGCAGGTCCTGGGTGGGCATGGTGTTCCCACCCAAGGAGGACCCATTTGCTTGGCAGTGGTATGTGTTTCAGACCAGAACAAGCAGCCTGTTTGACCTATTCAAGTCTGGCTTAGCAGGGTGAATGGCCAAATGCCCCTACCCTGTGTCCCTTAGCTTTCTGGAGAAGTATTTGTAATAATCTGTTTGTCAGGCTGACTTTGGGGTCAGGGATGAGGGCTCCTGTTAGCCCATTGTTGGGGATTAAATCAAATCCCCTACAAAAGACATGTTCAAGTCCTAACCCCTGGTCCTGTGGATGTGAACCCATTTGTAACAGTATCTTTGAATATGTCAGGGTGAGTCCATTTGTGAAGAGAATCTTTGAAGACCTTATTTAGATGGGGCCAAATTGAATTGGGGTGGGCCTTAATCCATATGATTGGAGTCCTATCAGCAAATGAAATTCAGAAGCAGTCAGTCTGTAGAAACCAGGAGTCAGTAGAAGCCAGAAATCAGAGGAACAGACACAAGGAGAGAGAGATGGCCATGTAACAGAGGATGGCCAGGACACTACAGACTCCAGGAGAAGCGAAGCCCCGCCAATATCTCAATGTTGACTTCCTAGCCTCCTAAAATGCGACACAATAAATTCCTGTTGTTTAAGCGAACATTGTGTGGTATTTGTCACAGCAGCCCTGCAAAACTAAGGCTTTGTGCAATTTTCAAAATGTTCCCCCTTGGGTCAAATGCAGCCTCCTAGGCACAGCTTGACCAGTAAAAGGCAGCTTTGTGCAGATGCAGTCAGGTCAGGGCCATGGTTTGTGAGTACAGCTTGGGCTGAACTTCAGTACCCCATACTCCCCCACCTCCATGAACCAAACACCCCTGAACAGTGCTCAAGCTGTACAGCACATGTGGCAGCCTGTCGGGGCAGTGTCTTCATCTCTGACTTCCAATTGTCTAGCTCAGTGCCTTGGAATGACCTTGAGGAATTTACTTAACATCTTTATGTCTTTTTCCTCATATATAAGGTGGTGGTATTAATAAAGCCTTACGTCATAGGGCTTTTATGAAAAATGGACAGAACACATGGAACAAGGCTCCACAGCCAGATTGCCTTGGGTCCAAATCCTGGCTCTGTCACTTAGTAGGGTTGTGGCCTTGGGCAGGTTACTAAATCCTTTGTGCATCAATTTTCTCATGGTGCTTACACCATGGGGTTATTAGGAAAACTGAATGAGATAATACACCTAGAAAATGTAAACTAAAATCTGACACAGATCAAGGTTAGCTATTATTACATTTTATTTTTATGTCCAGCCCTGGATAGATCCTGACACAGAATAGATGACCCAAAATGGTAACCATCAGACAATAAATAAACGGGAGTGGAACGAACTGAAGCAGGTTGTTCATTTCAGAGAGAGTGAACTCGCCTTTCTTTGAGTGCCTTCCTTGGGTCACCACTACCCCCACTCCATGGGGGCCTACTGGCTCTCATGCCCCTGCCCCAGGGGTGGCCTTGGGACCCACACTAGCATTCTTAGTGCTCCATTTCTCTGGGCACAGCAATTTGTTCAGGGGTGGGCAAGGATCAAGTATGGACAATTGGATTAATCCTTGAACACAGACATGTCCCAGTTGGAGGGGTGAGGGTGTCCTTTTCTGGAATTATGAGATATCATGCTTAAGGCTTGGGTCATGTAGCTGACAGTGGGCAAACTGCTCATCGTATCAAAAGAGACTGTCATGCACAGCTGGAATATCTCTGAGCCCATCACAGTAAAAGATGCTAAGCTGAGAGATGGAGAGAAGAGACAGAGTTGTAATTTTAGTGTTACAGCTAGCCATATCTGTTCTAGCCATACCTGAAGCTACCACTGCACTTGGACTTCCCGGCTAGATGAACCTACTATTTCATTTTTAAATGCAAGCTATTTTGAGTTGGGTTTCTCTCATTTGCAACTGAAAAGATCATCTTATTCAAGGTCCCGTGCATGAAATATAAGTGGAAATTAATAATTAAATATTTGATAAATTGTAGTAATAATATTTTATAATAGTAGCTAACATTTATTGAGACTTAGTAGATGCCAGGCACTGTATTAAATGCTTGCATGTATTAACTCATTTAGCCTCACAACTGCTTAAGGTAGGCATTGTTATTCCTCTTTTAAAGTTGAGAAAACAAAGCTACAGAAAGTTTCCTTATCTAGCAACTTCACAGAGTGAAGATTCAAAATTACATATTGAGGGGAGCAATGTGCCATCTGAACAGGTTACCTTGTGATGTTTTTCAAGTGATACTGACATTGCCTAAAACATTTTTGAACTTCATTTTAAAGAACTTTCACCATAGCCAATTTATTTCAGGAAATAAATATCACTGTGCACATTACACTTTGTGTTTGACTAGAAGGGAATTCCTGCACTGGCTTAACTACTTTATGTACCATGTGTGACCCTCAATTATATTTAGCTGTTCACACAAGTCAAACCCACCCTTACAGGACAAAGGTACATGAGCACTGAAGAAGAATGTAAAGTAGGCTGTGGAGGTGATTCTAAGGGCAGACTTCCTAACCTGTTTTGTGTGAGGGATGTTTTTGAAGGGAACATTTGGGTACATAAGTTACGGTTTATTGTTTTTTTAAAAATCAATCACATCATTTTATGCCGACATCTTTCTCTTTACAAAAGTAAAGCATCATGGCATTTGCCTTAGGGCATCTGCTAAGTCTAGCCAGGTGTCTGGAGAATGAGCCACCTCCTAAGAGCCTCAGAAAGGCTGTTTAAATAGCTCCAGAAACCAAAGGTCAAGATACAGACACTGTCCATTGAAATGGCCTGCACTTGGATGAATGCTTTTAGAAATCTAAGAAAAGAAACTCTGGGAAAAACTTGCAGGAATGACTCCAATCACTAGCACTTCCAGAGACCAGATCTTAAAGAGGAATTTTGTAGCATGGAGAGATAAGGATTACGGTTATTTTCCAAAATTTTAAGAAAATCAACATTCAAAAAAGTTGAAAGAAGAGCACAGTGTATGGTTTAGTTTGCTAGGCTGCTGAAAGCAATATACCATGAAATGTATTGGCTTTTAACAATGGGAATTTATTAGCATACAAGCTTACAGTTTTGGAGCCATGAAAATGTCCAAATCAAGGCTTCATCAGGACAATGCTTTCTTCCTGAGGACTGGCTGCTGGTGATCCTTGGCTCCTCTATCACATGGCAAAGCACATGGTGGCATCTGCTGGCCTCTACCTTCTCTTCTGAGTTTTGTTGCTTGCAGCTTCTTGCTTTCATGGCTTTCTATCTCTTTGTCTGAATTTCATTCTCTTATAAAGAACTCCAGTAAAAGGATTAAGATCCTCTATGGGCCACACCTTAGCTAAAGTAATCTCATCAAAAGGTCCTACTTACAATAGGTTTAGACACACAGGAATGGATTAGCTTTAAGAACATGATTTCTGCCATGTGTATCTACCACCTTTAATCAACAACTGTTAACATTTTGTCATTTTCTTTGTGTGTGTGTGTGTGTGTTTGTGTGTATTTATTTTGCAGAACCATTTGAACATAGGTCTTGGATATTGAGACATTTCATTCCTAAATAGTTGTCATTAATGAGGATATTCACCAACATAGCCACGATACCATTTTCATACTCCAGCCCAATGTGTTAGTCAGGGTTCTCCAGAGAAACAGAACCAACAGGATAAAGCTGGAGATGGAAGAAGAGAGAGAGATTTATATAAAGAGATTTATTTTAAGAATTGGCTCATGCAACTGTGGAGATTGGCAAATCTGAATTCTGGAGGGCAAGTTACAAGTTGGGAAATTGGTGGCATTGACTTCCCCAGGAGATGCTGCAAGCTGGGTACTCTAATGAAGGTGATGAATTCTCCAGGAGAAGCTGGCTGGCTGAACTAGAGATAGAAATTCTTTTTCCTTGACTGCTGTAAACATCATTTCTTGTAAAGGTCTCCAACTGATTGGATGAGGAGATTCCTTTCATGAAGGCAATCTCCTTTGATTGTAGATGTAATCAGCCATAGAGGTAAACTGACAACAAGTGTAAATCCATCTATGAAATATCCTCACAGTGACATTCAGGCCAGTGCTTGCTGTCCAAACATCTAGACACTATAACCCATGCAAATTGACATATGAAATTAACCATCATAAGAAGTAACAATTATTCCCTAATGCCATCTCTAATATCCAGCCCATATTCATATTTCCCCAAAAAGTCTTTTATAGGTATTTCATTTCTTTTTTTCCTTTCTTTTTTTCCTCTACCAAAACAGGATCCAATGAAGGCATTGAATTTGGCTGTTATGTCTTTTTATTCTCTTTTATGGCAAAAGAATTGTACACTTTAAAAAAAAAAAGAATATTGACCTTTTAAAGAGAGCAGGCCAGCTGCCTTAGAGAATGTTCCACATTCAGGCTTTGCCTGCTTCTTTTCTCATCGTGGCATTTACCTCACTCCTCTTGCTTCCATATTTCCTGTCATCTGGGAGTTAGATACAGAAGTTTGACAAGATTTGGATGAAACATCTTTGACGTGAAACATCATAGGTGATCCTGTGTATTTCACATTGCATACTGTGCCAGTTTGGATGTATTATGACCCCCAAAACATCACTATCTTTGATGCAATTTTGTGGGAGCAGACGTATTAGTGTTCATTAGTTTGGAACCTATTGACTGAGTGTTTCCATGGTGATGTGACCTACCTAACTGTAGGTGATAACTCTCATTAGATAATTTCCATGGAGGCATTGCCCTGTCCATTCAGCATGGGCCTTGATTAGTTTATTGGAGTCCTATAAAAGAGTTCACAGACAGAAGGAGCTGAGTAACTGACAGTGACATTTTGGAGAAGAGCTGCAGCTGAGACAGACATTTTGGGAGACAGCCGTTGAAAGCTGACATTTTGGAGAACGCCATTTTGAAACACAACCTGGGAGCAAGCAGACACCAGCCGTGTGCCTTCTAGCTAACAAAGGTTTTCCGGATGCCAATGGCCTTTCTCCAGTGAAGGTACCTACTGTTGATTTCTTACCTTGAACACTTTATGGTCTTAAGACTGTAACTCTATAACCAAATAAACCCCCTTTTATAAAAGCCAATCCATTTCTGGTATTTGGCATTCCAGCAGCATTAGCCAACTGGAACACAAACCATCATGAACCACACAGTATCAGGTGTTTTAGTTTGCTAAAGCTGACAAAATGCAATATACCAGAAATGGGTTGGCTTTTTTAATCATATTTTTTTATTGTCGAATATATCATATATATACATAGAAGTGATAACTTGGCAATTTAACAAGTAGTTAGAGAGCAAATTTCAAAGAATATTATAGGCTACAGTTCCACAGTTTCAGTTATTTCCTTATTACGAAAGGTAACATATACACAAAAAGGTGATATCTTTCAAAGTATGATTTAACAAGTAGATACATAGGAAATTTCCAAAGTTATTATGAGTTATAGTATCATAGTTTCAGTTATTTCCTATGGGTTACCTTCTACAATAGGGATTTATTAATTTACAAATTTACAGTTCTGAGGCCATGAAAATGTCTAAATCGAGGCATCAACAGTTTTGTTGTTTGGATTAAATCAAGGCATCAACAGATGATTCCTTCTCCCCAAAGACTGGCTACCAGCGATCCTCAGCTCCTCTGTCACATGGCCAGGCACATGGAGATGTATGCTGGTCTCCCTTTTCTCCCAGGATTTGTTGGTCTCCTCTCTGTTTCTGTGGT